>NW_027397096.1:14473421-14621120 GCF_003265705.2 Callorhinus ursinus
GGATATAGTATTCTTGGCTGCATATTTTTCTCGTTTAGTGCTCTGAACATATCATGCCAGTCCTTTCTGGCCTGCCAGGTCTCCTATTAGATAGGTCTGTTGCCAATCTAATGTTTCTACCATTGTAGGTTACATATCTCTTCTCCCGAGCTGCTTTCAGGATTTTCTCTTTGTCTCTGAGACTCGTAAGTTTTACTATTAGATGTCGGGGTGTTGACCTATTTTTATTGATTTTGAGAGGGGTTCTCTGTGCCTCCTGGATTTTGATGCCTGTTTCCTTCCCCACATTAGGGAAGTTCTCCACTATAATTTGCTCCAATATACCTTCTGCCCCTCTCTCTCTCTCTTCTTCTTCTGGGATCCCAATTATTCTAATGTTGTTTTGTCTTATCGTATCGCTTATCTCTCGAATTCTGCCCTCGTGATCCAGTAGTTGTTTATCTCTCTTTTTCTCAGCTTCTTTATTTTCCATCATTTGGTCTTCTATATCGCTAATTCCCTCTTCTGCCTCATTTATCCTAGCAGTTAGTGCCCCCATTTTTGATTGCACCTCATGAATAGCCTTTTTGATTTCGACTTGGTTAGGTTTTAGTTCTTTTATCACCAGGAAGGGTTTCTCTAATAACTTCCATGCTTTTTTCATCCCAGCTAGTATCTTTAAAATCATGATTCTGAACTCTAGGTCTGACATCGTACTAATGTCCTTATTGAGTAGGTCCCTGGCAGACGGTACTACCTCTTGTTCTTTTTGTTGAGGTGATTTTTTTCGTCTTGTCATTTTGTCCAGAGGAGAATAGATGAATGAGAGAACAAAATGCTAACAGGTTAACAACGTCCCCAGAAAATATACTCTAAAGAAATCAGAAAAGACCTGAAACCAGGGGAGAAGAAAGGGAAAGAAAGAAAAAAGAAAGAGGAAAAAAAAGAAAAAAGAAAAAGTAAAAGATAAAAACAAACAAAAACAGAACAAAACAAAACAGAAAAAACAGAATATGATCAAATATGATCAGGCTAGTGCATAGATCAGTGCCACACACTAGATTTTGGGTGTATTTTGGTCTGTTAGAAGAAAGTGCCTCCTAAAATTTTAAAGAAAGAAAGACTTATATATGTACAGAATAAGGGTTGATACAATGAAGGGTTGGAATATGACTGTAAAGATGAAAATTATAAAAGATTTTATAAAAGAAATTGATAAGATAAGAAGTTGTTTGAAAAAAGAAAGAAGAAGATTAAAAAAAAAAAGAAAAAAAAGGAGAGAATGTGATCAGGCAGGAGATTAGAACAAAGCCATACACTAGTGATTTAGGGTATATTTTGATCTGTTAGAAGAAACTGTATCTCAAAATTTTAAAGAGAGAACAATTTATATATATATGCCAAAAATAAGGGTAACTACTATGAAGGGATAGAATATGACTCTAAAAATGGAAAATAAAAATGTTTTTTTTAAAAAGGGATTGATAAGATGTTGGTTGAAAAAGGGAAAAAGAAAAAATTAAAAAAAAACAGTTAAAAAAATTAACTTTGAAAGACTAAAGAATCATGGTAAAAAAGCCATGAATTCTATGTGCAGTATTCCCCTAGCGCTGGAGTTCTCCCGTTCTCCTTGATTGGTAAACTTGATCTTGACTGGCTGTTCTTGCTGATTTTCTGGGGGAGGGGCCTGTTGCCGAGGTTCCCAAAGGTCTTTGCTGGAGGCGGAATTGCCCCGCCCTTGTCGGTCTGGGCTAAGCAATCTGCTCAGGTTTGCTCTCAGGAGCTTTTGTTCCCTGCAAGCTCTCGGTACAGCTTTGGAGGACGAGAGTGAACATGGTGGCCTCCCAATCTCCGCCGGGAGGAGCCACGAACTCGGGGCCCCGCTCCTCAGTGTGCCCCCAGAGAAAAGCAGTCAATCACTCCCGTCTCCGGCCGCACTCCGTGCTCACCCGGCCTGTGACCGAGCGTTTCTCTCTCTGGCACCCAACTCCGTGTGGAGTCTCCAAACCCAGCAGATCCCTGCGGTGCGCTCCCGCGCCGCTCCTCCCAGGGGAGGAAGGGGAGTCTCCCCGGATCTGCCGCTTGTTGGGTCCCTGCTGGACGAGCAGTGGCCCGACTGTCATCGATCACAGTTTATGGCAACCCCGAGCTGAGAGCCCGTGCCTCGGCTCCGTCTCTGCAGCCGGCTTCCCCGCTCCGATCCCTGGGAGCTCTGCTGCACTCAGGCACCCCCGGTCTTTCTGTGACCCTGAGGGTCCTGAGACCACACTGTCCCGCGAGGGTTCCACCCCCCGCTTAGCCACTGGAGCGACATCCCTCAGCGGAGCTGACTTCTAAAAGTTCCGATTTTGTGCTCCGCGGCTCTATCACTTGCCAGATGCGGCTGACGGAGGCCCCCGCCCCCGCCATCTATCCTCCCAAATATTGCCTCGGATTCACTTCTCTGCACGTCCTACCTTCCAGCAAGTGGTGGCTTTTGTGTTCAGAGAGTTGTTGCTATTCTTTTCTTCGATCTCCTGTTGAGTTTGTAGGTGTTCAGAATGGTTTGATCCCTATTCAGCTGAATTCCTGAGACCAGACAAAATCCAGGTCTCCTACTCCTCCGCCATCTGGCCCCGCCCCCCTGTTCTTTATATTTAAAGTGGATTCCCTGTGGAGAGCATATAGTTGTGCCTTGCTTTCTTATCCAGTATGACAGTCTCTGCCTTTTAACTGGGGTGCCTATTGATGTGGTTAGATTTAAAAATACCATTTTGTGGGGCGCCTGGGTGGCTCAGTTGGTTAAGTGACTGCCTTCGGCTCAGGTGATCCTGGAGTCCCGGGATCGAGTCCCACATCGGGCTCCCTGCTCAGCAGGGAGTCTGCTTCTCCCTCTGACCCTCCCCCCCCTCATGCTCTCTCTCTTTCATTCTCTCTCTCAAAAAAAAAATTTAAAAATACCATTTTGTGATTGGTTTTCTATTTGTGCCATCTATTCTTTGTTCCTTCCCCCCTCCCTCTTTTGCTTGTGTATGAAATGAGTATTCTTTTTATGATTTCATTTTATCGCCTTTATTTGCTTATTAGCTAAACCTCTTTGTTCTTTTAGTGGTTGCTTTAGGGCTTAAAATGTAGACATTTAACTTATCACAGTTTACCTTCAAGTAATATTATACCACTTCACATATGGTGAAAGAACCTTACACACTAGCCTTCCATTTCTCCCCTCCTGGTCTTGGTGCTAGAGCTATGTCATACATTTTACTTCTACATATACTAGGAACTCCACCATGTGCATTTATCAGTTTTGCTTTAAACTATCAATTACCTTTTAAGGAGACTTATATAATAATAAAACAGGATTTTTATATTTACTTGCTATTTCTGGTGCTCTTCCTTTCTGTAAATTTTCTTTTGATATAATTTTCATGCTGCCTGAAAAACCTACTTGAAGACTTCATTGTCTGGTGGCTTGCTGGTGATGACTTCTCTCAGTTCTCATATGTCTGAAAAGGTCCTTATTTTGTTTTCATTTTTGAAAGATATTTTCTCTATGTATAGAAATCTAGGCTGGTAGTTTTTTCCCTAAAAAAAGATGTCACTCCACTATCTTCTCATTTGCATTGTTTATGATGAAAAGTCTGCTGTCATTCTTATCATCATTCTTCTGTATGGAATGTGTCCTTTTTCCCCCCTCTGGCTGCTTTTAAGATTTTTTCTTTATTGCTGGTTTTAAGTATTGTGATTATGATATGGCCGGGTGTAGTTTTCATCATGTTTCTTGTTCTTGGGGTTCATTTCTCTTCTTGTATCTGTGGGTTTATAATTTTCATTAAATTTTGAAAAATCTTAAAATTTTTTAAAATTTTATTTATTTGTCAGAGAGAGAGAGAGAGAGCAAGCGAAAGCAGGGGTAGTGGCAGGCAGAGGGAGAGGGAGAAGCAGGCTCCCTACTGAGCAAGAAGCCTGATGTGTGACTCTATCCCAGGATTCCGGGATCATGACCTGAGCCAAAGGCAGACACTTAGCTGACTGAGCCACCCAGGTGCTCCAAATTTGGAAAAATCTTAACCATTATTTCTTCAGACTCTTTTGTCCCTCTCTTTCTCCTCTTCTTGAATTTTAGTTAACATGTATGTTTGATGTTATGTCACAGAACACCAATACTGTTTTTATTGTTATATCTTCAAATTCATTAATTTTTTCTTCAGCAGTAAGCCCACTCAGATTTATTTTTCATCTCTAGAAGTTCAAGTTGGGTCTTATAAAATATTTTCCATGTCTATCCTTATCATGATCACATTTTCCTTTACTTTCTTGGACATATGGAGTGGTAGCTATTTTAACACCCTGTGTACTAAGTGTATCATTTGTGTCATTTCTGGATCTGTTTCTGGTGCTTGGTGTTTCTCTTGACTATGGGTCATATGTTTCTGCTTCTTTTTATGCTTGGTTATTTTTTGTTTTTTTGTTTTTTTTTCCTTCTACTGTGCCCAAATTTGATTCCCCACTTTAACCTGTTGACCCTAATTTTGTTTTGTAGAGTTATGTAAACTCAATGTTATTGAGGCCTGTAGCACCTTTCTTTGTAGCACTTTTCAACCTTTTAAATGCCACATTCACTTTTGTGATCATTTGATCAATATCGGTTTTCCTCACCAAACTCCCTCTACAATACGGGCTCTAAGAATAATCACAGCCATCATTATACTCCAGTGTAGTACACAGGCCTGGTGTCCTTGATAAGTATCTGTTGGATGAATCAATGAATACATGCTTGGGTTTAATGACTGGCCCTTGTTAAGAATGCCACTCTGCTACTTGCCCTAAATTTGGATTTTGTAGCTTCATAGTTCAGCTCTTTGTCTTAAGAGATGACAATCAGTCACAATTATAAGAACCTTATTTGGATCTTGATTCAAGTAAACAAAAAAATGTGAGATAATCAGGAAAAGTTAAACATTGCCTGGGTATTTGATAATGCTGAGGAATTATTATTAGCTTTTTCAGGTTGAGCATGGTATATTATATATATATTATATATACATAAATTATTATATATATGTATATGGTGAACTCTTTATGGATGAAATTGTGTAATGTTTGGATTTGCTTCAGATTATTGGTGGGGAAGGAGGAAATGATGGGAGTGCAGGTGAAACAAGATTAAAGCAAATTCGTGTCTTTAGGATTCAAGATGCGGACGCCAGTCCTTTCTGACTGGTGTTTCCCCTTTTTTGCGGGGGGCCGCCGGGAGGGCACATCTGAGTAATGTTACTGAGGCCCAGCCCAGGCTCTTCCCACTGTTCTCAGCTCACCAGTCCCTGAGGCTTCTGCAGGACTGGAGGGAATGATTTCTCCTGCTCAGACCCCCCCCCTCCATTAATGCAGGCCCCCCATATCATCTTTCTGCAGGCCTCTGGCCCAGGACACAGAAGGCCTGTACTTCTGTAAGATCTAACCAGGACTCCTGGGTGTTTTAGGCAAATGAGGTCATCCAGTGGAAAATTTTATCTTAACTTCCTCTGGGTCCTCCTGTGTAAGCAGCAGTCTATATTTAGCTGTGTATATTATATTGTAGTTGCTTCTGGCTGGCCCACCCCTCCCCCACAGTATCCTCCTTGTTTGGAGGTGAAGGCTAAGAGAATGTGGACATTTTGAGGGAGCAAAGGCGTGTTAATATGCTTGAAGTACCAGAATTTTAACACCACTAGACTATACAGTACAATGAAAAAAAA
Organism: Callorhinus ursinus; assembly: GCF_003265705.2. NCBI lineage: Eukaryota > Metazoa > Chordata > Mammalia > Carnivora > Otariidae > Callorhinus > Callorhinus ursinus. The sequence continues at coordinate 14,479,118 of NW_027397096.1, forward strand.
AAAAAAACTCTGAAGAAATGATTTCCACGTAAAACTTTTCTTTTAGATGTTAAAGCAAAAACTCTTGATGGGTTTTCTAATTTGAAGGCCAATAATTATTTTCCATTTTAAAAGTGAAGCACCCCACTTACAAACTCTTGGAAAATACAAAACAAGTAAAAAATCTAGCCATTGTCCCATAGCCCAAACACAAGCATAAATACATTTTTGTCTATTTTATTCCACTAGTCTTTTTTTTTTTTTTAAAGATTTTATTTATTTATTTGACAGAGAGAGAGACAGCGAGAGAGGGAAGGCAAGCAGGGGGAATGGGAGAGGGGGAAGCAGGCTTCCCGCCGAGCGGGGAGCCTGATGTGGGGCTCGATCCCAGGACCCTGAGATCATGACCTGAGCCGAAGGCAGACGCTTAACAGCTGAGCCACCCAGGCGCCCCTCCACTAGTCTTTTTTAACCCACATTCCCTATCATCTTGTGCTGGTGGTTGTAAGTCTGGTGTATACAACTTTCTATGTGACGGTCCTTTCCAACTTTGTTGTAAAATGCCTCCGTGTTACAGTGTGCTCTTAAGAGGCACACTGCCAGATGGTTCCCTAGAAGATGCACCTGATTGCTCTCTCTCTCCCCCTATAAATGGGCAGATGGGCTGTTTTCATTTCTACTGTTTTGTTTTTGCTATTGTAAATAACACCATAGCAAACATCGTTTTCTGTATTTGGAGCAATTTCCTCAGAGTCCAACCCCAGAAACGAGATTTCTGAGTCAAAGATGATGGATATTTTTATGGCTCTTGACTCATTTAGCCAATTTGCTATTTATTTATTTATTTTTACGTTTTTTAAATTTATTTGACAGAGAGACACAGCGAGAAAGGGAACACAAGCAGGGGGGAGTGGGGGAGGGAGAAGCAGGCTTTCTGCTGAGCAGGGAGCCCAATGTGGGGCTCGATCCCAGGACGCTGGGATCATGACCTAAGCGGACACTTGACTAAGCCACCCAGGCACCCCCAATTTGCTTTTTAAAGATTTTGTGTGAATTTACAATCCCACGGGAGTCCTGATTGAATCTTTAAATTTTGAGTGACACTGTCCCATGTGCCACACTTTCTAGAGTAATGATTGTCCTGCCCAGATACAAACTTTAAGGATTTGGACACCTGCAACAATGTCCCCTCCTCTTTCAAACCTTCTGGTCCTTTCTGAAAGATGTAAAGCGGTCTTGGACTCCACTATATGCTTGCCACCCACCCTGGTTCTTCTCCCAGTCTCATCTAAGGCCATCGGTGGCCATTCCTGTCTTTCCTCCTGGGGACCTGTCTAAAGATCCGATAACAATTCAGAAGCCAACTGCCCATGTGGGACCCTGCTTGGTCCCCACCTCAGTCTGTGGCCACGTTCAGGTTCCTTCTGTTGCTTCTCAGAGTCTGGCGGACCTGGAGGGATGAGCACTGAGTAGGGGGTTAAGAGCTCACTCCCGTCCCCAGGTCAGCTCATTGACCATCTGCCTCTCCCCCTAGGATAGGAAATGAAGCTGGTTGCAGCTTTTGCGAACTCCAGCTCCACCTGGAAGGAGGGAAACATCCTCTCATCCACCCCCTGCTTCTTTTGATAGTAAGAGAGAAAGAAAAAAGCGAGATTAAAATATTTACAAGTATCTGATCCTCCCTGCCCCCCCCCCCCCCCCCGCGAAGGCTCATAATAGAGAAAAGCAGACAGACATCTGTGAGCATTTAGAGAACGGAAAAAGAAACAAGCAGGTTTCAGGCGAGGCCCGTCAGGTGGTTGGCAGCCGCCGCTGGGGGCGGGGGTGGGGTTTCTGTCCTGATTGTATCATCCCTTCTGGCCGCCGGGGAGGGGCAGCGGCTGTGGATGCAGGCGGGGAACGCTGTGGGGCTGCAGGAGGTCTCCTCAACCGTAATTCCACTTTACTTTGAGAGTGGGTGACAGTCCTGTGGCAAAAAGTTCTTGCACGGCAGAAATGTGGGGTCTTGAAGATGCCAGAAAAATAAAGGTGGGAAAGACAAGAGTGGGCACGAGCCGAGAACAGAAGGCCCAGGAAGTAGAGAGGAGCACGGTGGGTCAGGATTGGAGGCTGGGAAGAAAATGACATTGATGGTGATGATGATGACCATGGCCACCATTTCTCGAGGGCTTCTCATGTCCCAGGCACTGTCCAAAACACTTTCCACGGATTAACTGTGTACTCCTCACTACAGACTTATGTGGAAATGACTACTTTTGCCCTGATTTATGGATGAGGAAGCTGAGGCACAGGGAGAGCAGACCATGAGGCTGAGAGGTTGGGTCTGTGAATCAACTGGGGACAATTAGATGAATCAGAGCCTGAAGGAATTGAAGAGAAAGAAGGGATGGTGAGGATCTTTCTGGGTGTCCAGTCATCCAGGCCCCAAATCTGGGAGTCTCCCTGGACCTCTCCTCTCCTCCCGCTCCCGTTATTCCTCGAATCGCCCTGCTGTCCAGTCCATGGCTCAGCACCAGCCCTTCCACCCATCATTGCGTTCCCTGTGTTTTGCCTGGATTGTTGCATTATCTTCCCCACTGATGAGCCACCTTCAGATTACTTATACAGAGAGTGGTCAGGAAAGGGTCTGTCTTATGTAGAGGTTCAGGAAAGACCTCTCTGCTAAGATAAACAGAGACCTAGTGAAGTGAGGGTAGGAGCTCTGTGATGGCCTGGGGTCAGAGCATTTCAGGAAGCGAGAACAGTAAGTGTAAAGGCCCTGAGGCAGAATCCTGTTCAGCACCCTGTAACATTAGCAAGGAGGCCAGGTGGCCTGAGTGAAGTGAACGTGGGAGCAGGACATGAAGTTGGAGGAGAAGCTCCCGTAAGATTGCATAAGGACCACTGAAATCTCTTCTTAGTGAAGAGGGAAACCTTTGGAGGGTTTTCGGCAAAGGAGTGACATGACTTGACTTTTTTTTTTTTAATAAAAGACTCTCTCTGCTTCATTTTTTAAAAAAGATTTTTATTTATTTGAGAGAGAGAGAGAGAGAGACAGAGCACGAGCAAGGGGAGGGACAGAGGCAGAGGGAGAAGCCGATACATCGCTGAGCAGGGAGCCCGATGCAGGGCTTGATCCCAGGACCCTGGGATCATGACCTGAGCCGAAGGCAGACACTTAAGCGACTGAGCCATCCAGGCGCCCTGACTCTCTCTGCTTCTGTGTGGAAATTCCTGCAGGGGAGCATGTGTAGAAACTAGGAGACCAGCCAAGAGATGATCATGGCTTGGACTGGAGGAAGCAGTGAAGAATTCAAGAAGTGGTCAGATTCTGGCTACATCATGAAGGGAAGTCTGGCTGGATTTGCTGGTGGACTGATGTCGAGTACGAAAGAGAGGCAGTACGATGAGCAGCTAGAAGTCTGAAGTCTCCATTTATCTGATGAGAAAGGGGAGAAGAGGGGGTCAGGAGCTCCACTTGGACTCGTCAAATTAGATGACGCTAGGCTCTCCAAGTGGGGTTGGTGAAGAGGCTGCTGGATGTGTGTGTCCCGAGTTCGGGGAGAGGGAGTGGCTGAGACGTGAACGAGCATCATCAGAGTACAGCAGTTAAAGCATGGGGCTGGTGGGAGTCCCTGGAGAGGAAGCAGAAAGAAAGATGCCTGGACACAGAGCCTAGGAACGTGCCGACAAGCTGAGGTGACTGACAAGGACGGGCCAGAGAGGAAGGAAGAGAACCAGGGGTGAGTGGAAGGAAGAAGGTGTTGCAAGGGACAGGGAGTGCTCTATCGATTGTCACTGCTGCTAACGAGTGGAGTGTCGAGGCCTGAGGGTGAAGCACTGGGCAGAGGCCGCAGGTGACCAGGACAAGGGCAGGAGAGTGGCCTGAGTGGGGGCGTGAACACTTGAGCGAGTGGGTTCCAGAGCTCACGGAAGCAGAGGAAGCGGAGTTGCTGAGCATATTTCAAGAAATTTGGGGTGGGGGGGGCCAGCAGGAGGGGGATGCGGAGTCATCTCGGCTTTTTAAAATGTATATGGGAGATGTTTTCAGCATGTTTGTGGTTCACAGATACAACCCAGCAAAATGGTCCAAATTGATAATGCGGGTCAGACTCTCCCCAAACGTAACTTTTCTCCCCCTTTCTTTATTGCACAGCTAGGAGCATTGATCAATGTGTTTAGTAATTGTTTGTGGTTGATGCTTCTGTGAATGTCTCTGGCATTTATTTCCCCTTTAGGCAAAGTTGTTTCCCTCAAATATGCCATGGAACTAGATCAGATCCATTTAATGATGAAAAGGCTTTGAAAAAACAAATCCCTGACTCTGGTCCGTGGGATCCTGTCAGCGATTGTCTCATCACTGACTTGTGGAGGTGTCAGCTGAATCAATAACAATAGTTACTATTATTGAAAGCTAACCGTGTGCTTTACGTGAATTATCTCCTTCAAGCGTCTCTGTGAATATTGATGTCCTCAGCTCAGGGATGAAGGAACTGAAGCTTCAGAAGTTAAACCATCTGTATGCCCGGGGCGTTGTGGAGCAAGATTTTCTTTTTAAGTAATCTTTTCACCCAACGTGGGGCTGGAACTTCCAGCCCCGAGATCAAGGCTCGTGGGTTCTACCCACCAAGCCAGCCAGGCACCCCAGATCCCATATTCCTAGCCACAGCGCCGTAGAGAAGAGTCCGGCTGGAGGGGCTGGTGCAGGCCCCCGCGGCTGCCGGCAGGGGGCGGTGTAGGGGGGGGTGGCGGCCTCTTTCGGCCCGAGCCGCGAGTGGGTCCCGCCAGGCGGCGGCGCAGCGCCCCACGACCCGCTCCCCCGACGCCGCCGCCCTGCCCGGTGCTGCCGCGCTCCCAGCGGCCGGGCTGGGCGTCGCCGGCGGAACTCGGGCAGCAGGGGGCGCTCTCCTGTCACGAGAGGCGGCCGGAACCGGCCCCAGCCCCAGGCTGCAGAGAAGCGGAGAGGAAAACAGGGGCCCTTGGTCCCAGCGCCGCCTCACCGGCCGGCCTTTCCCCCTCCTCGACCCCTTCCCCACCAGAACGTCTTGCTGTGCTGTTGGCCAAGCTATTTCACGGGGGCGGAAAGAACCTCTCCATGGAGATTTGTGAAAAGTCTCTGCCCTGGTGAAAGGTCCCCGGGGAGGGGTGGGGTACACATGGGAGGTGCTGGCCCTTTGCTAGGGGGTGTTGGTGTTAAACTAGTGGACGTGGAGCGGGGTGGGGGGGGGCGGCCAGCTGAGGCCCTTAGGTCGGCCCCGGAGCCCGTCACGGGTGTCTAGCCCAGCGCCCGGCACGGTGTGCACGGATGCGCGGCTTAGCTGGCACTCGGCCAGCTCCGGCTTTCCTTCCCAAGTTCCTTTCAGAGCTCCAACCACCCGAAGCGCTGAAACCCGAATTCCCCGTTGGGAAAACAGATTCCCTTATCTGCAGGGATGCAGCCAAGAAAGGAAGCCCCGTCCTGTGACTTTGAAGTGAATGTCACAGGAAGAAGGCCACAGAAGGAGCAGGTGCTGGTAACCCTTCCCCATGGTCCCACACCCCTTCTCTGGGGACCCCACTGGCCGTTTGCTGCTCTGGTGGCCGGAGAGGAGCAGCCGGCGCCGGGGAGGGCCAGCACCAAGCAGGACGCCCCGCGGTGGGCTCCCGAGCCCTGGCGCCACCCCAGCTCTCAGCCGCAGCCACGCCTGCCGGGAGCATGCACTTCTTAGCCCTCTCTGGGACCCCCGGCCCCAGACCAAGGAGCGAGGATGAGAGGGAGGGGGAGGAGGAACCGGATGCTCCCCCTTTCTAAATGATTCCAGATTTGCCTTGGCTGTGCGGCCTCTTCGCCCCTGTGCTTATTGATTACCTCCGGCTTCCCCAGGGCAGCTGGTCCCTGGGAGTCCCAGAAGCAGCTGTGGGGGGCAGGCAGGAACCAGTGTCCTGGTATTGCCCCAGACGCGAATCCAGCTAGCCCTCGGTTGGGCGGCACTGGCCTTCCCGCCCCACCACCCCGATCTGCTCAGAATCCGAGGAGCCACACTTGGGGGGGGGGATAGAAAACCCCCTTCCTGCTGCAGATTCTTCGCATTTCCCCTTTGAAAGAAGCCCCCTCCGAGCTGTTCTGATGTGTTTAGAGCTACACATATTCCACCCGGCATCAGTCAAGCATAGCCGTACTTTCTGTGGGCTAGAGCTAAAGAAACACAAAAATCCAGTGTGTGACAAGTAAGGATCAATCGCCTACTGAAGAGAGAACTAGAGCAAGACCTAGAGGAGACAGCCTCGCCCTCCAGGGCCTTGTAGTCTAGTTGAAGAGATGAGGGACCGTGTAAGTCACAATTTCAACTGCCACAGAAGGGATGTCACAGATCCCTACGTGCCTAATTACCAAATGAATGGCTCCTACAGTAATTGCTCTCCCCTGGCCAGGGGAGAGGGGGGTGCTCCAGGCCCACGTGCTCAGGAAGGGCTGCACTGGTGCACTGTGCGGGGTGGGGGGGTGTGGGGGTGGGGAGAGGAGGGGGCGGTGAAAGAGGCCTGGATTTGAGTTGCTTCTGGAAGGCTGAGTACATCAGATATTATTAAAAGGATTCATGATGATTTTTTTGCTTTGGAAAAGGACTAACCATCCTTTCTAGATTAGTGCCTGTTTCCAGGGCACTGCCCCATCACATCTTCAGGGTGCCCAGGGAATGTAGTTTGATAAATGAGCACCTGCTATGTGCCAGTCATTGCTTTGACCCAGCTTTGATATCATTTTCTTGCCTTTTTTTTTAGGATAAGGGAAGAGAAGTCCAAATAGATATTGTTACTGCTAAGAGAAAACACCACACTAGGGAGGAGAGTGCCTGGAGGTTTGGGAACTGGGCAAGGGTCTGAACCAGAGGAAAACCCACAGAGGGCGGGGATCTCTGTGACTCAGGGCCCCTGGGGGAAAATGAATAGACTCACCCCACCCCCACCCCAGGCTTCCTGTCTGTTCTTGACGCTCTCTTCCCTCCCTCTCCGCTGATAACCACGGAGGTGATGCTGGTGAGCTTGACTCCAGCTGCTGGAGAAAATGGAAACCTCTGCCCTTCAAGCCCTCTCCCCCCTCCTGCCCACGGGGCTTTAGCAGCAGAAGATGGGTCAGGGAAGGTGGCGCCTGGTCCAGCTGCATACGCAGGGCATGCTTTGACCTGCTAGTTTGGCGGAGTGGTGTATAAAATCTCTCCCTTCCCTCTGCTCTGCTCCGCTCCCCTGACTCTACAGGAATGAAGTGATTAACTCTCGTCTCCTACTCCCTGCGGCCGTGGAATCTGATCCACTTGGCTCTAGATGAACCTTCTCGAAGGCCCTATGTATGGTCTAAGATGATATCCATGTTCCCCATTATGAAAATAAAACCAACATGTTCCAGGGGAAAAAATATATATATATTTAGAAATAAAAAAGAGAACCGTGAATCATCCGCTCCTCCAAAGGTAACACCGTGACATTTGGGTATGCCCAGGTGGAAATGTTAAATTTTTTAAAAACAGCTTTGATGAAACTACCTCCAACTTTGCATCCTGTTCATTCACTTAGATTTTCTTTGAATTATTTATAAAGTTTTTGTGAGCATCATTTTAATGACTACATAAGATTCTATCATATGGCTGGGTCATAATTTATTTAACTCTGATATGACTATCTGAGTGACTCTAGCTTTTTATTACTGTAAGTCCTAGCACAGTGGACATATTTGTGCCTAAATATTTTTGACATTTTAGTTTATAGCCTTAGGATGGATTCCCAGAAGTGGAATTATGAAGCCAAGAGTACGAGCTTGTTTAAGGCTCTTGATATATTTTCCAAATTGCTTTCCAAAAGGGTTATATTAATCTACACTTTATTAGGAGTCCATAAAAGTGTTCAACATGTCACACTTTCCAGCAATCAATACACTCGGTTAAAAATTAGGTTTTAACTACACAAGTCTACTCTCCTTGTAAAACCAAAGGGTACAGGTCAGGCTAACGCTGTCCTTGACCATATCCTCGCCTGCTCTCCTCCTCATTATCATGTGGGTGCCCAGGGCTACCCGGGGGCTGGAAATTCGCCTGGGTCCTTTCCTGTATCTTTAGGTACACTGACTCAGGGTCCTATTTGATTATGTCTACCGGTTGGTAGCTTCAAAAATATGTTCCTTTCCCTTTTCTCCACCTAGAGTAGAGGTCGGCACGCTTTTTCTGGAAAGGGCCACAGAGTCGGTATTCTGGGCTTATGGGCCGCAGTCGGCTGTTGTCCTGCAAAAGCACCATCGCCACAGGGGATGCGTAAGCGCGTGAGCGTGGCTGCTTGCCAGCGAGACTGCTGAGACAGAGGGCCGTCCGGCTGGATTTAGCTCGCAGGCTGTAGTTTGCTGATCCCTGTTCTAGATATGAATTCCTTGGAGCAAGCGTCAGGTGGGTGCCCTGGGGCCCTGGAACGGGGTTCTGTGCAATTAGGGGCTTGAGGATGACGAGGTGGAGGCCTGATATTTTCAACATTGAACTTGGGGCTTGAGATGGTAGAAAGGATGGGGAGGCATCGTTCTGCATAACCTCCTCTCCACTCCCTGCCCCTTGGCCCTTCGTGGGGGAAGAGAGAGAGGAAAACAAATGGACATTTGCAAGCGGCTTGAGTTCCTTGGGCCCTGGGAGGGGGAAGTTAAAGAGATGTGCCGTAACCTTCCTCCACCCCCGCCTCCCTTAGCTGGCCTGAGCCCTGTTCTTCCTCTGTGGTCAGACAGGGAAGGTGCCTACCAGGCAGGGTAACAGTCAGGGCCTCAACAATGTGACTACAGGCAGAAGAAGAAGAAGAACCGGCATCCGACAAGCATTTACCGTGCACCCCGGAGCCCTGTGGATTCCCAGTAGTCCAACAATAATAGTATCAACGCTGCGGTCAGTGCTATGGTTATTCCTGTCACCTAGATGAGGACGGAGACAGGGGAGGTCACTTGCCGAGCCTTTTAGAGCTGCTCATGAGTGCAGCAAAGGATCTGAACCTATGCATCTGATGCCAGGGCCTTCTCTTTTGCCCAGTGCTCTGAGCACCTCTGTGGCTGACCTTCCCATTGGCCTGTTCGATATCCATTCTACTCTTTTTTCCTTAGTGCTGGGACTGCAGATACCACGTCCAGCTGACAAACTAGTTTCCAGTCTCCTTTGCAGCTACGTATGGTCAATGAGACAAAAGTGGGAGCTCTTTGGTTCTCTTTCCTGCTGCTGGGAATGAAACATGGTGACCGGAGCCCCAGCAGCCACGATGAAGCCACCCCATGGATGGGAGCCACGTGCTGCTGGTGGTGGAACGGAAGCATAGAAGGAGCCTGGGGGCCACCTGATCAGCTCAGGGCTGCCTTACGCTGGCTGTTTCTTCTTCTTTTTTTTTTTCTAGTAACATGGGAGAGATAAATCTCTATCTTGTTTAGGCCACATTGATCAGGTCTCTCTTACAGGAAGATAAATGCAATTCCTAAGTGTTAAAGCCTCAGAGAAGGTCTGTAGCCGCAGGTCTTATAACGCATATGAGATTTGCTAAGAGGAGTCCGTCCGGCAGGCTCCAAACACGTCTCTTACCCTGCCCCCTGTTCGAGTCATCCCATGCACTGGCGCAAAATGATAAAAATGTGGGCTAGGGATCGAACAGTGATTCAACTCGGGGGCAAGGAGAGGAAGTGGGTTAAAAGGCGAAGGAAGAGCCCCTAAGGGGAGGGAGGGGTTTTCCTTCCCAACTTTGAGAGGGGTGGCCACACAAGGCCAAGAGCAGGTTCAAGGCCTTGCCCTCTGAGGAGCAGGGTCCCAAACTATCCATGGGTCCTGAACGGATTCGATGATCCACCATGGCCTGAGACAAAGGACCACTGTTTCTGTGTTCCTGGTCCTCGTGGGTTGACCGCCCATCAGTAAGACTGCCTACCAGTGACCTGCCCCTCCCTCCCCTCCACTGTCCAGCGAGCTAACCGTGAGGCTACTGTCTGGTCCATCTGTCAGCAAACCTGTGGGGGCTTAGGGTTATCCAGGGAGGCGAGCCATGCAGAGATCCGGTGCAAGATCTAGCTCTCACTTCTAAAAGCACAGATTGGCATCTGTTTTCATCTCATCTCCGTGCTCTGGTCTCCATGCAGGGAAACAACATAGTCAAAGGAGAGGAACCCCTCCCCCGCCCAGTTCAAGATCCTCAGCATTGAGAGAACTGTTCTCTCAAATCATGGTTTTAGGATTCCACTGGCAGATAGCTACTCAGCTCCTAGTAACCTAGAAATGCATGTGGAAATCCTCAGTGGGAAGTCTGGGGCCCAGGTACTCAGAGGTCAAGGCCATCTGAGGCCCTGGTGAGGGGGGTGAGGTTCTTGGTAAACCCATCCCACGGGAGGATGAAGACATGGTGGAGGTTGGGTTCTCACCAGAAACAAAAGAGGAGAATCCTGATAAACGCCTTTGGAGGTGGCCTGCACTGGGAGGTTCACCTTGAAAGAAAGTTGCTGCTGAGGTCACACACTTCACCTTGTCCTCTGCCAAGCGAAGCGCTTCCCAGTTTCCCCTCAGATGTCTCCCTATCAAGACAATCTGTAGATTTCCCTCCAGTCGGCATATTGGCTGCAAAGATAATGTAGGTATTTTTAGTCAGCCCGGAGCAGGAAAGATAAGGTGGGGAGAGCCAGGGAAAACTTGATTGAGTGACCGAGATAAATGGACTATACCACAGGAAATCGAAATGCAAAAATAAGGATTGGGAGCACCTGAAATATTTAAAAAGATAGAGAAGGTCGGGCATGTGAATGGAGCGGCCTTACCCCTTCCTTGCCTGAGCTCCTAAATATTGCAAAAGAGAATGGAATGGAGAGAATCTCAGAATAGAAACTAGCCATTAAGGGAGACAGAATGACAGGGTTTGGCTTACAAATGGGATGATAATTAAGAAAGGAGGAGAAATAAGAGAGGCTTGGCGTTTGATTCTTCGCCTCTGGTCTCACTTAGGATATGTGTCAGAGAGAACACTTCCCTGGGTTGTGGTTCTGCCTTCCAGACACCTTTCTCTGGCCCTCCCTCTGGAGGGGATGCGAAGGAGCTGAGCGCTGGGCCTTCTTGGCCGAGAGGCGCGAGGAGCATATCGGTTAGAAGCGAGGCTCTGGAGACAGACAGGCCCTGAGGTCCTCGAGTAGCTTATATAAAAATAGGCATTTACTTCTGTCCCACGTCACTGTCCGAGGCGAGCCTTCCACACAGTGAGACGGACCTGAGTTCCTGCCACCAGGTCTTGGTTTTGGCCACAGCGGTGAGGCTGAGCTGCCTGGTTCCAGCCACAGGGAGAGGTTAAGAGAATACAGAGAAGGCACACCCACGTATCCCAAGGCTCAGGCCGGGACGTGGCGCCCCTGGAGAGCGGCCGGGTGCCTGTGGGCAGCCGTCTGGTGAGAGCCGCCCCACTGGTCTGGGGCCTGGACTTCCTCCCTCAGGCAGGCATGCCCCCGTGGGTGAGCTGAGTCTACTCCTCATCGGTACAAGCCGGGTCTGGTGGCAGAAGCACCGGTACCTGTGAGGGTGTGGGGCATCCTTCCTGGTCTCCTTGCGAATGATCAGCCCCTGCCCACCCCGCTCCCTGCCCCAGCCCGGGCTGCAGGAGGCCCAGAATGCTCCTTCCTGCTCATTGTGCAGGGGAAGCATTTCTGCCCAGAGTCTCCCTCTTTTAACCTCCCCAACTGAGAGTGAGAGCTAGCAGGGAAGGATGCCAGATCGGAGCACCCGCACCAAACAGGGTGAGCTGGAGCTCCGGACTGGGCTCGGCAGGGGAGTGGAGAGCGCAGAGCACCCCGTTCTGTCCGCGGCGAGGGGCTGTTTCTTGCACGGGCTGGACGGGGCCTCGGCTCCAGCCGGCTCTCCCTCAGGGCGGTTGCCGTGGGTCACACGGGTCACATGGGCCTCGGCAGCAGTTGCGGAGCCAGGGGACTAGTCTTTCTAGCGTCTGTCCCCCAGCACTGCCGCCTCCTCAATCAATATGTGCACTGCCGGGCAAGCCAGATCTGATGGCTTCAGCCCTCCCAGACAGAACCTAATTCCCCTTTCTGTTTTTAAGGATAAAAATCTATGCATAAAACGCCGGAATGATTCAGAGGGCATGGGAGAGCTTATCTCCTTTTTCCTTCATATCATCAGCTTGGCATTTCTTGAAACAATGAAACTATTTTCTTTCTTTAGACATGAAACATGACCTCAGAGACCTTGCCTTGCAATCAGGGGAAGACCAGGGCTCCCTCGGGGGCTCCATGAAGAACTCGGTTCTGGCTGCAAACAGTTCTCTCCTCAAGGTGTTTCTCCTGTACAACCTGGGAGCAGGCCGAGCATGCATGGCTCAGGAATTTGCAAGAAAGAATGTGTTTATGCTGGAGGAATACTCCAATATTCTAAAGATACCAGCTACTCCGACTACCCACCTGGATCCCACGGTTCAGGTGGCTGATGTATACCCAGAGCTCGCCACCTAACTTGCTTCGGCTGACATCTGTAGTCTCATTTAGACACAAAACCTTGAAGAAACCTCTGTCCCAAGTCCCAAGAGTACACCTCGTCTCCTCCCTGTCCTGGTCAGTCCAGTCTCTTGTCAGGACACTTTCTTGTCAGTCCGAACATTTTGAAACTCAGAGGATAAAGTTCTCCTCTTTCTTTTTAAAAGATAGAGTTGAGGGGTGGCTCAGTCGTTAAGCGTCTGCCTTCGTCTCAGGTCATGATCCCAGGACCCTGGGATCGAGTCCCGCATCAAGCTCCTGATAGAGTTTATTTTCCACTCTCTATTTAAGTCATGCAGTTCAGTATAAAAAAAGGGACAAGATGGAGTGAACAGGTGATTGAATGAGTTGGGCTTGGTAGGGTGTAAGCAGAAAGTAAAGTTCTTCTTCCCGCCCCCACTGCCCCTGCACACTGTCTCTGAGGATTCATTTCCCCTTACTCTTGTTTTTCGGATACTCTCAAGTACTAATGAAAGGTCTCATTTCTTCCAGGAATGAACTGTCAATCAAGTTCAGTCTCCCCTGAAACTCTTGTGCAAAGTGTCACTTCTTCCCTCCCTAAGCTTGGCCTGGGGGTGCAGGGTGTGGTCAGCTTCTTCTGTTTTCTCCCTGCTCTTCCTTCTATCCTGACTTGGTGGGCTGTCTCTGCCTCAGCCAGTGTGGAAGCAGAGTGGGGCAGAGATTTAAGGGTCTGGCTAGGGGCGCCTGGGTGGCTCAGTCGTCATGTGTCTGTCTTCGGCTCAGGTCATGATCCCGGGGTCCTGGGATCGAGCCCCGCATCGGGCTCCCTGCTCAGCGGGAAGCCTGCTTCTCCCTCTCCCTCTCCCCCTGCTTGTGTTCCCTCTCTCGCTGTGTCTCTCTCTGTCAAATAAATAAATAAAATCTTTGAAAAAAGGAAAAAAAAAAAGGGTCTGGCTAGGTCTTGGTTGACTGGAACAGTTGTCACGTGGTGTCCTCTGGGTTGTGTTTCTCTTTCGGGTTCTTTGGAGACACCAGCTCGCTAGAGACCAGGGTCCCAGAGCAAATGTCAGATGATGTCTAAGAAAGCACCCCAAGGGCCAAAGCTGGCACTCCGTATGCAGGAATGGTCATCCAAAGAGCGGGTCTTAGGTAGGGAGACAAGCTGATTGTCAAGCCACGAAACGTAGGAACAGGCAAAGGAGGCCAGGGCGGGGGGCGGGGAGGATGTCCAGGTCAACATGTGAGATTGTTCCTGCCAAGCCTGGGCGAGAGGTGGATTATATGGGCCGCACAGCTTTTTTTTTTAAAGGAGCCAGGCTTAGGGGCGCCTGAGTGGCTCAGTTGGTTAAAGGAGCCAGGCTGGGAAGAACAGCATGTTGCCGGTCTCATCAAGGTCATTGTCTTCACTGTGGCCGAGATTGTCATCATCAACAACAGCATCTTAAAAGGTGGGGAAGGATGAGTTTCTTTGTGGAATTAGGAGACCCCTTGGGGGACCCCCTGGATTAAATGCGGCTGTTTCTTATCTTCTTCCTCTGCCTGCTAAGGAAAGGAACCTTCTGGGCCCCCAGTACTCTGCGTTGTGTTCTCCTTAGAGGACAGTGTGGATGGAGGCCTCTTTCCTGTTAGCGCCCCGAGGTGGGACCTGCCTCATAACCTCTTCTCCACCCCTTCTCCCCATAAACGAGGCAGGAAATCGACAAAGGAACTCGGCATCCATTTATAAGCCTAACTCACATCTTGCTTATCATTAAAAAGGCAGAAATGCATCTCATCTTGCATTTTCTTCTCGATACTTTCCGCTCACTTGGTCAAGGACTCTTCCCAAAGCTTTAAGTCTCAGCAAGAAAAACCCCAACTTTCCAGAGATATTACTACTCTCAATTCAGTTTTTTTCTTTCTCTTTCTCACCCAAATTGTCCAGGCGACAGAATAGGGGTGGGTTAGGAAAGAGACAGATCAATCTAAAATGTTGAGGCTGACGGCTAATGGCCTTTAGATTGCCAAAATTGAGTAAACAGATTTAGCACACTGATTCAACATATTAATTGTTTGTTAACCTTTGCATAACCTTTAGGAAGCCTTTGAATGTGTGGATTTAAAACCCAGAGTACACCCGAGGTATTCCCATGGCACAGCCCACTTTTGCAAGGTGTTAAAACTCATTAATTTTCTGTTGAAGCTGGACAGGAAAGGGGAGTTTGGAGGAACAAAGCATACCAAATAGAGAACTAATCAAGCAAATTAATGTATGCAGAAGGCTCTCTCCTCGGCTTGCAGAAATATCCATTTGTTACCTATATAAGCTATAATTACATAAAATGCGAGCCATCGCGAGATGGAGTGTGATTTAAGGGTTGAGAGAGCAAACATAATAACAAGAGCATAATACTAAGAGCCGTCATTTGCTCTAATGATGTCAGCCCTTGGCTAACACCCCCGCTCCGGGCTCTCTGAGCACGTTGGCCATATTCACTAACGCTCTCGCTGTGAAGGTGGGAGGGTTGCTCAGAACCATCCCCTCCCCTCTCCCCTCAGGTGGAGAGGAGACACCAGAGCTGGGAAGAGGTTGAGGAATCCCACTGCCCACCTTGCTACCCTGCCTCCTATGCCCAGGCAAGCTCCAAGCTGGAAGGGACCTGCCCGCCCAGGGGCAGGCAGGCCGTGCCTGGTTCTGTGATGCTAAGGAGAAGAATGGACCCCCGACAGTCTTCTAGTAACTGAGTTGTTCGTGGTTCAACACTCTTCAGGGTAGGAGACACCGTAGGAGGCCCTCAGATCTGTCTCCTGGTCTGTAGCCTCCAAACTTTCAATGAAGACCATCTCTCCTGCTCTGTCCTTCGAGCCCTGGAGAAACACGTTGCTGATTCTTTGGGTCCCCTGGGCGCTTCAGTGTGACGTCTGAGACCGTTTTCTTCTCTTCCAATTGAAGTCCCAGCCCCTGCAATTTTATTTGGTCACAGTCCCTCCTCCTCAGCTGACTTGAGGCTGTGAGTCCTCCCCCAAGGACGGGCGCCGTGTTAATCCTTTATACTGCATCTCCCCGAAGTTAGGGGCATATAGTCAGCAATCTGTGGAATTGCTTTTATTGAGAATGGTCCTTTGGAGTCTTGCAGGGAGGCTGCCCGGGGTCAGATGGGCTCCAAATCCCTCTGGCTGTCATTCATCCTGATGGCAATCCCGCTTTTCTGAGCAAGCCAGAAAAGGGCTCGGGCCACTTTCTCGGTGCAGATGGCGTGAGCAGGACTGCATCCTCTGTTCTCTGCAGACCCATTGTCTTTCCTGTCCTTCCGCCCTCGGCCTTGGTCCTGTCTTACTCTGCATGCATGTCCACCCACCACCTCCTGTAAGCAGTTGCATAAAACCTGGCTCAGCTCTTGGAGACATTTCCTGGCCTCTTTTTTTTTCTTTTCAGTTTTTGTCTGTTGCAAAACAAAGTGGACGAGATGACTCTAAGGTGGCTTCCAGGACACAGATGAAGAGGGAAGATGACACGTCTGTCTCAGGCCTCACAAGGGTCTACGCTGGTGGCCTCCCTCCCTGTGGCCGGCCTGCTCCCTGCCCCTGGAAATGAGAAGCCTGCCCTCATCTGGACAGGACGCCATGAGGAGGTGGGGCTTCTGGACTCACATCGGGTCCTCCAAGCAAGCCTTCCAGACCTGGGGCCGGGAGCCCGGCCCTGCCCAGCTAGCATCCCACAGATGTCCCTGCCGCGCCCGTCTCTCTCCCTCGCCTGCCACATACCTGAGACGCGCCATTCTGTACTCTTTGTACAGTCCTGGCTTTTGAGCTGCTTGGGTGGCGCCCTGGGTCCCCTCAGGCCTCCTTCTGCAGTCTGAGTTCCTTTGAGGATGACCTTGACCTACAGAAGTGAGGGAGAGATACCAGCTTCTTAAAGCGCTGCTCTGCCTCTTGGTTAGAAGCAAAAGCCAACAGCAACAACCAAGACTAAAGAACTAAAGAGAAAGCAAAAAAGAATCTCACCTTCCACACGACAGAAACATCATGAAAAGAGCACAGGGTAAGAGTCACGAAGCCAGGTATCAGCTGTGGGACCTCGGGCAAGTCATCGGGCTTCTTCCTGTTTCTCAGCCAGCTGACTGCCAATGTAGCTCCAAGGTCAAGTGAGATAATGCAGGAAACTGTGGATTGCCTGCGTGTAGCAGCCAGGAGGAGAAGACTTCCTGTGTGCCGAGCACTTTGGGGAGAGCTGGACATGCACCATTTCCCGCTCTGCTCCCACCTGCCCCATCGTGTTGGCACAATCAATCCCCTTGATCGATAGCTAGGGAAGTGGAGGCTCAGAAAGTCACTGGCCCGAAGTACATGCTAGTAAGGGGTGGGGCAGGGATTTGCGCCCAGGCTCCCTGATGCCAAATCCCGTCGAGGTGGCTGTTTCATAAACCCTGTTACATTTTGCATTGCTGTCTTTGAGTTTGCATTGTTTGCTTTGGCTTGGAGTGAACAAGTAAAGGCTTGTGCACTGGGTGGTGGCCTAGACACAGGAAAAGTAGCAAATGCAGCGGTGTCCTTCCCTGGCAAAACTCACAGGATGCATGGGGCTGGGTCCTCTGATTTAAGGAAGAGGCCCCTCGCTGGTGTTTGGAAGCTGCTTTTTTTTTTTTTTTTTAAGATTTTATTTATTTGAGAAAGAGAGGGAGAGAGAGTGAGTGAGTGTGTGAGCATGAGCAGGGGGTTGGGGAGCAGAAGAGGCAGAGGGAGAAGCAGGCTCCCCGTGGAGCAGGGAGCCTGACGCGGGACTTGATCCCAGGACCCTGGGATTGTGACCTGAGCTGAAGGCAGATGCTTAACCAACTGAGCCACCCAGGCGCCCCTGGAAGCTGCTCTTGCTAAGTGAGGCGGCCAGGCCTTCTTCGGGGCTCCTGAAGCTTCCAGCACCCCCTGGGTGGTTTCTCTGTTCTCTGGATCCTGTGGTGTGGTTGTGGCTCTCTGTGGCTCATTCGCATCCGTTTCCAAAGCCAGGCCTGCTGCTGGCTGCAACTTCACGAATGCACCCCATCACCCCAGGCCACCCCCACCCATGCCCAACCCACACACATGCACCCTGGGATTGCAGTCAGACACTCGAGGGAAACTGAACGGACCGGAATCCTAGAGCCGCTCTGTCCAACGTGGTAGCCTCCAGCCCCCAGCCCCCAGCCCCCAGCCCCCAGCTGCGGAATACTTGAAGTGTGCCCAGTCCCCATGGAGATGTGTTGTTCGGCAACATACACAATGGATTTTTGAAGGCCTAGTATGAAAAAGAAGAATATAGAATATCTCAACACTTGTTTACAATTGAATTTTCAAAATAAAGATATAATTGACATATAACATGGTATTGGTTTTGGGTGTACAACCTGCTGCTTTGATATTTGTATTTATTGTGAAGTGATGACCACAATAAGTTCATTTACCATCCATCACCACACATAGTTACAAGGTTTTTTTTTCCTGGTGATGAGAACTTTTAAGATCTACTCTCTTAGCAACTTTCAAATTTACCATACAGTACTGTTAACTACAGTCACCCTATATAGATTATATGTTGAAATAATATTTTAGATGTATTCAGCTAAATAAATCATATTATTAGAATTAATTTCACCTATCTCATTTCCCTTTTTAATATGACTCCCAAATGATCTTAAACTACATACATGGTTCTCATTGCACATCTCTTGGACAGTCCTGGTCTAGAGACTCCGAATCATCTTCTGCCTGGGCCACTCACTTGCTGTGCATCTCTAGAAGAACTGTAGCCTCTTCTGGGGTTAGTCTCCTCGGAATAAAATAGAGACCCAGTGGGATGTCCTCACATCCCTCCCAGTCCACGCCGAAGGGCCTCGCTCTGAGGAGAGCCAGGGACACAGCCTACTTTTGTACGGGTGAATCTTGGCTTCCTCTCTCTCTCTCTCTATTTTTCACTCAATCCTTCAACATATATTTAACAGGCACAGACTATGAGAGTCAGGGGCTCTGTCTGCTCAGTTGATAACTGTGGTGGTGGTTTTTCTAACATAATATTCTTCAGGGACCGGAAGTTATGCCAAATGAGAGCAAAGTCCCATGATGGCCAAGGACCTATGTTGCCCTCAAAGCCTTCGTCCAGGTGGGGGCTCCTTGAAAAGAGGAGTAAACTGGGGCACTTGGCTGGCTCAGTCAGTAGAACATGCAACTCTCTCGATTTTGGGGTTGTGAGTTTGAGTCCCATGTTGGGTGTGGAGCCTAACTAAAAATAACTTTGCTCAACAGGCATTTGGGCTCCCCTGTTGCTCTCCTTCCTTGTAATCGCAACTAACCACGACTGTTGACTGAGAGCTGAGTATGTGTCAGGCACTGAGCTCTTCTGTGCCCGTCTTGCCTGAACCTTTCAACAGCACTACATCTTAATGGTATGTCTTTAAGGTCTTTCCACAATAGTAGGTGTAGATTCCCTTCATTATTTTTTAACAACTCAGAGTATTTCATTGTATGGATGTACCACCGATTTCTCTAATGACGGGTCTTTAAGATTGTTTCTCCTTTTTTTAAATCGTGAAGGATGCCTATGCCTCGCACACGTCTGTCGTACAGCCATAGGGTGGATTTGCGGGACTGTGGGCTTACAGGGTGTGGATGTTAACATTTTGATAAATGGCGACGCGCTGTTTTTGAAAAAGCCTTTACTCCCCTTCCCTCCACATGAGAGTGCCCGTTTCCCCACATCCTCACCAGAACTGTGCACTTCCCAGCTTTATCATTTTTGTCTCGCTAATAGGCTCTTGTTAATAGCCACTAAACCCCCTGCCCTGTTTTCCTGCCTTAGAATCCGTACAACTTCCCACCTTACACTTCCTGTTCTCCAGCCATAGTGACCATGCCATGGTTCTATAGTGGGATCTGTTCCCTGGAGAAGTTGTCCCCTACAGTGAAATCTGGAACCATCCCCTGCACCTACTATTTAATATTTATCCCAGGAGCCCCCTGAGTGCTGGGTCCACACAGAGACCAAGACTTTTGGGAAGAAAACACGCAGTGCTTTGAAAGGCAAAGGTTACTTAATAAAAATCGACAGCCCCATCCGAGGCCACAGACGTGCCCCTGTTTCCCTGGGCATCTGTATATTCCGGGTGAAGCAGGTGGGGGTGTGTCCCCCTCTGAGAAGCCGCATTAATGTGGCATCTGGTCTCCTACAGGACGTCTGTGCAGTATGATAGAGCTCATCACTTTCCCGTCTATGAGCAATTAAACTGCGCCAGGAAGCCCTGTATCTTTATATCATTCCCTAATGACTTGGGGGGGAGGGTGGTGTGGATACAAAGAACCCACACCGTGGTTAATTGGCAAAGTTATCACCTTTCTTCGGGGGCCAAATGTCCGGTGCATTTCCCATCCGTCTCCCCTTGCCGAGACCAGCAAACACCTGGCTTTGTCCCCCGTGTGCACCTCTGGAATTAAATGTCATTTGCAAAGCCTATAATTGCTTGAAGAGACAGGAGCTTCTTTTTGCCTTTCTCAGACTGGCTACTTTAAAGTAGCCAATCCCCCTTCCTCCCCTCCCCACCCCCGCCCCCGGGCCCTGCAGACTTTTCTTTCCCGACCCCCATCCCGGGGCCTGTCAGATTACATTTTTTATTGCATCAAGACAAAAAGCCATCTGGAGCTCCTGGTCTCCACTGTCAGTGGGCTGCCGTTCTCAGGGTCTCCTGCCAGGCCCCCCCCCCGATTAAGAGACACCCCCCACCGGCCCTCTCTCTTTATTTTTCACCCCCTGCCTTCACCCCTGCTCAGCTCCTGTGTCTTTGTCCCTCTGCTCCCTCAACCTATCCCCGGGATATGGCTACCTTGTCTTTGGCAGAACAATGCAGGCTGTCCGCTTGTATTAAGCATGCGGTGGGGAAGGCACCACAATTCAGGAGGCCGAACGCTTCCAGAGTCTTCATGTGCTTCTGGGAGCCCGGAGCGTCTCTCCCGGTCCCTTGTATACTTCTTTTAGGCTGCAGCTATTCCTTTTTTCCCTTTCTTCTTGGCCCCAAACCTAAGCAGCACATTAGAGAAGACCTTTGTGAGCACAGGGAAGGCAAGGACACAGCACAGAAGCGAATGGGCGGTAAACTCTCCCTGGCTCCAACAGCCCAGCAGGAGGCAGATCTGTGCAGGCCTGGCAGGTGGCGGGGGGGGGGGGGGGGGGCCCCGGGGGGGGGGGGGGGGGGCGATGGGAAGAGAGGCCGCAGCCCCTTCCTCAGCAGGGCAGGGCACCAGGAATTCCATCTGCACTTTAGGATAGATGTGTTGGTCTTGTAGGGTTCAGACCCAGGCCCAGGTGACCTCTGGCATCTTGATGTGTGGAGAAGGGGCCCCAAGTGGGATGCAGAGGCCTCTGGGTAGAGGGGTGTCTATGCCAGGAGGAAGGTAGCTTTTGCCCGAAGATGGGACTGAGCGCACGCACAGTTCCTGGATGCACCTGTCAAGGCCCTGCAGGAACCCCATGCATCTGGGGAAGGCATGTGACCAGCGGTGAGAGTTGGGTGCCCTGCTTTCGAATCTGGGGCTCTGCTTCATGGGTGCCATGTGGCCTTGGGCAGTAGGCCTGACTTCTCAATGTTCTCAGCTATGATAATAAGCCTCACTACCTCATGAGGCTGATGTGAGGTCGAGTAAGATGCTGGCGTGAAGTGTTAAGCATCGTGCTTAGCTCATAGTGGATGTTCACCACATCCTGGCTGTCATGATCTCTCACTCAGGCTGCAGACTCTAGACCCATCCTATCTCGATTCCTACTTGGTGGTGGAATCATTCATCTTTGAACTCCTTGGGTAGACGGTCATTCATGGGGACTCCTCCCCAGAGCCGGAAGAATGGGCCAGAGGTCTCACTGGGCTCATGCTACATGCCCTCTGGAATGTCCTCTAAGGGCCAGACCTTACCCTGCACCGGAGGCATAGGGAGGCCCTCGTGCTTCTCCCCCTCTGCAGATTGCTTCTGGACAGTGGGAGGTTGTAGAAAGGTGAACGCATCCAAAATAGCCCGCCTGAACTGAAACTCGGCCAGGTCTCCAGTTTCAGGGTCCAGATCAGCTCCCAGGAGGGTGGAAACTCTTTAAACAAGTCAACTGTTGGCTTTCAGACCAGAAGCCTAAACAGAAGCACCAGAGCATGAACATGTCCATTGTTCTCTCCTCTCCTTTGACATTAACCTGAATTTGGCCCCGAGCTGACTCATCCTGGCACTTAACCAGGGGTCTCTGTAGGGGTCACTCAGCGAATGCCTGTCCACGGGTAACACCGTCTTGTCTTCCCATGAGCACAGGCCCTATTTCTCAAGAGAATGCAGTGAGATGGAAGGGAGCTCACAGCTCCCGAGCACATACATTTTCTCTTGGGTTCTCAGAAAGTCCTATGAAGTGGGTTTTATTTCCTTCATTTTACGCACAAATGGACTGGAGACTGAGTTTAAGAAATGATCTCATGGCCTTAGGGACAAGTGAGGAGTCAAGATCTGTCCCCAGATCCATCCAGCACCAAATCTCGGCCTTCCACTCCATACCAGGCCCCCCTACCCCTACTGCCGTTGGAAGTCTTTATTTAATCCCTAGTAAAGACAGTCACCATACCTGTCAGGTTTTGTCAACCGTTAACACGTGCCAGGGTTCAATTTTCAGACATGATCAAGGCTTGGCCATAAAGCCACAACGTCTTTCCCCAAACACGGAAATTAGTTTGAGGCTCATCTTCTTCCTAAAGATTACAAACCGCCTTGGAGAACAAGCTCTTTTAAAAATGAAGCTGGTCACAGACTTGCGGTGAACAAATATGGCCCCGAGTCGCCTCACAAATCTTTCCGGAATGAGCGCTCTGGCGGGGAGGCGTGATGCGGTGTCCGCTGGGCTGACACGGTGAAATATCTGGGAGCCCGAAGGCTCATATGCTTTGCCTTAAATCCATTTATAGCAGAAACTTTCTTACTTCCAATGAGGTCACAGTAGGAAAACGAAATGGTTGGCAAAGGCCTGTGGATGTGGTCAAAAAGGAACAACATCTGTGGGGATACACAGGTTTTTGAATGTGCTCATTGCAGAAACTAAAGCCCTTGCTGTCTGTGTGCCACTATTTTTTTCTAAGATGAGACGGTCGCAGTAGAATGGTTTCTAAGGTTCCGTCCAGACTCAACATCTCCTGATACTGTGTCTCCATATCTGGCACCACTGAGGACTAGATAAATTATGATTACGTATTATAACAACAACGATTTAGTGAGCACTTGCCACATGGCAGGCTCTGTTCTATGCCACGTTTATTCTTCACAACGATCTCCTGAAGTTGATATCTCATCATTCCCATTTTTAAAATGAGGAAATGGAGGGGCGCCTGGCCGGCTCAGTTGGTGGAGCATGCAACTCTCGATCTTGGGGTAGTGGGGTTCGAGCCCCATGTTGGAGGTAGCATTTACTTAAAACAAAAAAACTTAAAAAAAATCAATACATAAAATGAGGAAACTGAGGATCAGAGAAATTGAGTAACTTGCTGGAGGTCACACAGCTAATAAGTAGCAGAACCAAGATCTGAACTGGGTCGTTTGGCTCCCGAGCTCCAGCTTTGGGCTGTGGTCAAGTGGCTTATACACCCCCCTGGAGCTCACAGCCCTCCCTGGCCTCCTGCCCCACACCTCTATAGTGGCCACACAGAGAATCACTCAAAACTAGTTTGTCAGAAGGCAAAATTAATGATGACAGTATCAAAGGTACGATGGTCACTTGAGACTTGTTTAACTCAGTCCCTTCTCTGATTTCAGGTGAGGTTGTGGGATCTAGGCTCTCCTCTTAATTCTAATCACCTTTATTGCCCTTGGATGACTGTACCTGCTAAGCGGTCACTTGCAGGTTCATAGGATCAGGTCTGGAGCAGAGAGCACTGGTCTGGGAGTCTGAAGAACCAGGCTTTCGAACTGGCTCTGCTTCCAGCCAGCTGTGTTAGCTCTGCAGGTTCAGCCTCTCTGCGCCCCATGGTGCTTATTTGCACCCAGGCGGGTAGATTAGATCAGTTTCACAAATCCTACTTGCGGGGGCCAAAGTGGGCCCCCCGACAGGTTTCGCTTAGTATGCACAGTGATTTCCTTTTTGTTTAAGTCAATTGCCAACACTTAAAATAGGGAGTTGTTCACATAAAAACCCGGGTCCCCAGAATATCGTGAAAACTGTGAAAATACATGATGGATTTGAACTCCCTTTCCCACCGGGAGACAATGAGTGGAGGATGGGGCCTCATACCCTCTCGGCAGGCCTGTGGGCCTCACCCCACCCTGGGTTCACATTGCTTCTCGGGCCCCCCTCGCCCCCCAGGTATCTGGCTTTGCAGCCCGTGGGTGCCACGTTGCCAAGGCTTGTCCTATCTAACTGACTCAGGTGTTACATGGGCTCCCCTGATCTCTGCACTTCGGAAGGGCACGAAAGTGCCCCCTTCCTGGATGACCCCCTCCAGCGGCCACTAGGGTGGGCTCGGTCACCGGGACCGTCACAGCACTGGGAGAAATGGGGAGCTGCATGCTTTGTGTGGCCGCCGTGGCTGCTGGTAGGCAGAAAGTCAGGAAAAAGCACACAGGACATTCTTTCTTGTTCTTTTTCAGCACCGGGTCTCACCTTGACCCCTGCTCTGGAAGAGGGGTCAGGCCCAGGCACTGGATAGACCCCGATGCAGATTTCCAGAATCCCTTTCGGACACATGTCTGCCTGTTCCTTTTTGACAAAGCCCCCGCTTTCCCGAGATTAATTGTTGTCAAACGCAACTTATTTTCTAATCCTTTCAGGCTCCGTTTAAAACCTTCTGCTTTATTTTACCTCTTTTGATAAAGTCGCTGAGATATCCCCCCCTTTTTTTTATGGATTTGCCAATGATTGTCCAGTTTGACAAATTGGATTCCTAAAGCTGATGCTTTGAAGAAAAGGATGCAGTGTGACAAGACAAGAAACAGCTCATCCTCAAATCAGGAGGATAAATAAAAAAATAGAAGCAACCCCATTCTCTGGCTTCCCTGTGACTCAAAGGGTGTCTCAGTTGTCACTGATAATCTAATCTTCCGATGATAGCTGAGAAACAGGACAATGGCGACCCAGCCAGGCTGCGGGTGTGATAGGCCTCTGATTAATAGGACTGTCCAAGAAGCCCCCAGCCCCCGGGAGGATGATTAATGACATCTGATGTGAACTCTGACCTCCGCCAGCAAGCACAGGGGAGAAGAAGCTGCAGCTCAGACAGGAGGTGCGTTCTGCAGAAGGTGATTGGTTCTTGAAGGTTTTGTGACTCTGAGGGTGCTTGGGGTGCCCTAGCGGCCCCTTCCTGGGCTCTGGCAAGCACCCTACCCTGGCAGGGGTTTGCAGTTAGCGCCTCTCCCGTGGAGCGGAAGTTTTCCTTGTGCCTGAAACACTGTGTCTCAGAAGCAGTTCCCTGGGAAGCTGCGGCCAAGCTCTGCTGAGCCGTGTTCCCCAACCCGAGCGATCATTCTGACTCCTCCCCAACCCAGGTGCCATGAACTACACCAAAGGGGCTTTAAAAGCCAGGCCCATAGGCCCTCTTCGGGGTTGTCTACTCTAGCTCCTGGATGGGCATCGGGTGGCTTGGAGCTGCCCGGCTTGTGGCGAGAAAGTGTTTGTGTAACTGGTGGGGAGGGGAGCAGCTCAGATGCCCCAGGCTAGCAAGCAGAAGGAAAGGGGGTGCTGTGGGAGGGGGGCAGCTACTTGCTGTCAGTCATCATTGGGTGTGGGAGGAGCCAGCTTGCTTGGCCTTGATGGCTTGCCTGCAGGAACCACCTCAAATTTGGCACCTGAGAGTCTTCTTGGCTTAGCTCTGCAGGCTCATGTACTGCCTCATCTCCCCTTAGTGGGAGGGCCCTAAGGTAGTCTGGAACGTTTCCTTCTGACCATCGGCCTTTTCTGGCTTATTGCTTATGCCAACTGTCATGTCCTTCATAGCAACCCATGTCACCGTCCTACTGAGAGGGGCCATTGGGTATCCAGGTCTCAGTTGTAATAATAACCAAACAATTATAGCCAAGAAAAGTGTTCATCGTGAGGTCAGCTGCGGACGTGTGAGGCCAATGATCATCATGAGATGGAAGTGTGTCTGCCCGTGGGGGTGCATGGGACCTGAATACCAGTAAAGCCCCACTCTTTCTGGGAAGCGTCCCTGGTTGCTGGTCGCCTGAAAACAGGGCTTGGCTAGGGGTTGGGGGAGCCCAACACAAGACCAATGGGAGTGAGTGGGAGCCAGAGACATCAGGGACCCCTGACCAGAGAGATAGGCCAGGCGGGACTTGGCGTAACCCTCACTTTCTGATGGACATACTTCAGAACCGCTGGGTGCCTTCCACGTGCTGGATTCGGGGTGTAGAACCTCAGCTGATGACCGGCCTTCTCAGCCATCCCGGGGGGTGGGGGTGGGGGCTGCTGGCCAACAGGTAGGTCAGTGTGGCCCGCTTGGCCCCTGCCACGGGAGTGGTGCAGGTGCTTAAATAGTGGATGGCATGTCAGCCTTATCAGATACACACGAATGGAAGATGGACTAAAGGAAGCTACTGCTATAGGACTTACACACCTAATTCACCCGGGACCAAGATGAGCCTCAGGTAGCCTCACAAGGCAGGTGGCTTTTCGGCCTCAAAGGGATAGTGTGTGCGCGAAACCCCTGGGCCTGGCACGTGGAAAGCACCAAATAAATGGTAGGAATTATTATTATTATTGTTTTTATTTTTAGTAAATTATTATTAATAATGCAACGCATACAGGAGAATCAGCTGACAGTGTATTCAGTCGTGAAGAAGAATAACAAAATGCAGGAGCCTATGTGAAATGCTAAAAAAAGTACCGTAACGATGAAGTGTAATTAGGGACTTACTAATTTTTTCTTAGCTGAGAATGGATTCCCCACGCCACGTGAAGTCTATTGTTCAGTTTCTGCCCGTTGGACTCTCATTGGGGTTTGAGTAATTCATTATGTGGGGAGGTGGGGGACTCCCTGGAATATAAAAGGCCAGCTGAAACACAGCTTCCCTGAGGAAGGAGGAGAAGGAGAAGCTGCTCTGGCTGCCCCTTGGCCTCCTCCCGGGTCTCCGAGGTGCTACGTGATGTCTGATGAGTGGGCATCCGTGGTGGGTAGACACGCTCAGCCAGGATTACTGGGTCGGGGACACTGATGTCCACTCTCCCTCCATAGGCTGCCCTGGCCAGCTCAGACCACGAAGACCTCCCTCCCTCCCCTATCACCGCATGCTGGGGATCACCTGGGCTGGTAAATGTGACCCAAAGCATCCAACTAGTGCAAGATTCCCTGTAGAAGCGACTAGGGAGGGAGGAGGAAAAGCACAGAAAGTGAGAAGACCTATCACTTATTTTCGAAGCAAGGGAGCAGGTGTGACATGGCTTAAGTTTAAAAACCTCCTCCAGAAGTTTTTGGGGTCCAGTATTAGTCAAGGAGTCTCAGATATCGATTAGCTCGATGATTTATTTATTTATTTTAAGTAGGCTCCTCATCCAGCATAAGCCCAACATGGTGCTTGAATTCACGACCCCGAGCTTAAGACCTGAGATCCAGACACTTAGCTGGACACTTAACCAACTGAGCCACCCAGGCGCCCCTTTAGCTCAATGATTTTAAAACTGGCAATCTTCAGAATCATCTAGAGGCCTTCTTAAAACACGGACTGCTGGGCCCCACCTCCCAGAGGGTCTGAATCAGAAGGTCTGGGTTGGGTCTGAGAATTTGCATTTCTAACAAGTTCCCAGGTGATGCTGATTGTTGCTGATACAAAGACCACACTTTGAGAACCACTGGATTAGCTAGCTTGATGGAGAGTGTCAGAACAATTTGGGGGATCTTGTTAAAAATATTAATTTCGAGGTCCTCTGTAATAGTCATGATGTGCTAGGCTGCAATTAACACACAATGCCAGATGACAACTGTTGGAACAAGAAAGACATTTAATCACATATCAACTAGACTGGAGGTAGATAATTTGAGGTTTAGTGTTTTATGTTGTAAAAAATGGGGGGGGTTATCTTTTTATCTAATTGCCCATCCTTAGGTTTGTTGCCTCATGATTGCAGAATGGCTGCCTCAGTTCCAGCCATCATGTTCTCAGACAACCATGTCCAAGGCAGGAAAGGGCCAGGACCCTCCTCACCAACACCCCCCGCTGCCATTCCCTGAATCTCACTCTTTCACATCAGACGTAATATTTTTCCATAAGTCTTCTCTTTGCAACTCGTTGGTGTGAGGTGGGTGACAGGCAGTAGCAGTGGGGAAGAGCATTACTGAATGCATCCACGCATCAAGGCTCGGCGCCTGGGGCTGGGTGATGGCTCACCTTCCCTGAGCATGTTACTGCCTGATCCAAATAAAATTCTCTGACCCAAGGAAGAAAAGAATGTTATTGGGCAGAGACTAACAGTGTCTGCCCCAGCCAGGGTGACTTGTCCCAGATCTCCTGGGACAGGCCTGGTTTTTAAAACGTGAAGTCTCACATCCCAGGAACCTCCTTGGTTCAGGGCAAATTAAGAGGGTTAGTCACCCTAACTCCAGTCTCCCAAGACCTCCTGAATTAGCATCTCTTAAGGGAGAAATCCAAACCTTAAAAATGACTTTTAACACTTTCCCCCAAAGACTGTAATGTATACCAGAGTTTGAGAATCACTGGCCTTGAGTGTCTCGGAAGCCAAAACAGAGGACTCAGAGTTGACATCTTCCCAGCCAACCTCAGAGCATAAGGCTGTTCCAGATGGAGGGATGTGGGTAAGACTTAGGGCTAGGGGCTCACTCAGGATCAAACTGAACCTCAAGCCTAGGAGGGCCTGGGATCTTCAAACTCCATCCTCAGCCTGCTGCTCGTGCCTGGGAGAAGCGCCAGTCTAACTTGGAGCGCCCTGCTCTGGGTGGTCTGGAGCCCTGCAGCCTCTCCAGAGCTTGTGACATTGGACGTGCCAGGTCCCAAGTTCTCTCAGGACAGACGCCCCATCTTAGCCATCTCCTGCCTGAGCAGCGAGAACCATGCCTGGCTCATCGTAGTCATTAGGTAAATGAGTGTTGAATGAATGAATGAATGAATGAATGAATGGGGGGCTGCACTCTTGAACAAAAGATAAACTCTAGCCCTTGAACCCCAAACCATCCCTTGTGACAGCCAAGTGCCTGCAGCCAGAAACACCTCTGCCTCATCTGTGAGCTGGCAGGACCCTGGCTGGGGTGGGAGTGGGGTCCGACTCCGCCCCAGGACACAGGATGCCGGCACCCCGTCTCCCTGGCCCAGGCTTCTGTGGGAAGGAGTGTGTGTCCCCGCCGCATGGCGTGCTGGGTAACTTTCCGAGGGTTTGAGGTCATTACTCATCATTAGGAGTCCTGGCGTCTGGAGTTTTCCAGGTGATCAAAGCTCCTCTGTCAGGAGCGGCCAGGCAGGCCCTGGTATCTGTCACCAGAGATCCCCCGGCCTCGCCAGACAGACAGTTAAGTAACCCAGGAAGGAGGCGATTTGGTTTTTAAGCTCATATAACTCAGCCTGACACCCAGACAGGCAGGCTGTGGCTCTAGCCCAGCCTGAGGAAGTGGGCCCAGGCCAGAGGGGTGCGGGCCAGAGGGAGCTGCAGCTCCTCTCAGGGTGGGTTATTACAGAGCCCCTGGGCTCCCTCCTGGCCCGCTCTCCTGCCCACTCTCCTCCCGGGAGGGCTGCGGGTAGGAAGGAGAATCCGCCGCTGGCGCAACACTGGGCCCACAGCACCCTCCTGCTCACGCTCTGTTGCTTCTCCCTAGAGACTCACCTCCAAAGCCCAGCCCTGCCCCTTGCTTCCCCACAACGGGAGCTCCCAGCGGGTCTCTTTTTGCTTCCTAGTCTCTGGCGGGGGTCAGGGTGCAGTTGGCCTCCCCAGGCCCCTCAACACTCCGCACAAACTATGTCGTTGTCGAGGAAATGTGCTGCAAGTATCTGGGCAGGTCCTGACATTTCAGTCAGAATCACCGATTCCTTCAGCAATGGGCAAAAAGGAAGGATGGTTAACACGATGGCATTTTCTGACTTTAAGAAAAGATGGGGATTAAAAATTTGGGCCTATATTGTTTTCTGATTTGATCTTCGTGCAAAAAAGCTTGCTCGTGCTGGTCCTAAACCACGCAGACCACGGCTCCTGCCCACACAGAAGGCCGTCGGAGTGAAGAGGAAACCTCGGGCGCGTCTTAGTCTGGGGAATAGAAATGGCTTTGCTGAGGTGTCGATATAAGTGTCCAGGTACTGGTGTCCCCAAGGGTCGTTTAGGAAAACCAGTGTTGAGGGCGAGGATAGAATATTGCAGCTGGGGTGACGTCGGGCCCTTCCTGGCGTGCTCTCAGGGCCACCACGCTGGTCTGCGGACCCCGGGGGGCCCCTCTTCTGTGAGGCTTGTTCTGCGTCTCCTGAGTTCCGTGCCCAGCGGAGCGGTGGATGGTGCATGACAGACGTCAGCGCGCCCCAGCCTGCTTTGGAGGCGCTCCTGGCACAAGCCTGGGCCTCCGGGGCTGGAGAAGGGCCAGCTCCACTGGAGGGGGGGGCAGTGGGAGGGGGGCGCGCCTGCATTTCTCCTGTCCAAGGACCACTCCTGTGTCTTCAGATTCACTCCCACCAAGATGTTTTACATATTTTAATTAAAGTCCCGCCCTGGGCTGGCAGAGCCGCTGCTGGATGGCTCCCTTCCGAGCCGCAGGGCTGCCTCGGTGTGAAGCGGCGCCCGACCGCGCTCCTGCTCTGGAGAATGCCTGGGCTCCCACCCCCGGGGGCGGGTCGGCTCAGGCTCCAGCCGGGGAGAAGGGGGCTCGGCGGGCGGCGGGCGGCGGGCAGGTGGCAGGCGCATCCGGGGGTGGCCAAGGCGGGCGCTCCGGGATGGGGGAAGGGTTCCAGTAGGAAATGGCACAGACAGTTTCTGAGGACCAGCTGGCCGGCGGGCTGTGGATGATCCGACTCTTGCAGACACACGGCCCCGCGGATACTCCTTATCAGTGTCAAATTATGACAAATGGCGATGGGTAACGGTTGCTGGGTGGCAGGGGCCACGTCTCAGAGGGAAGCAGGTATTTTTAGCACCGCGCCTTGGGGCTCTGGCTCCAGGTCAGTTAATCACCGGGAACAGCACTGAGTCTGGTTCTTCACCGCGGGCCCCACCCCCAGCCCAGCTCCGTCCCCATTCCCCAGACTGGAACAGCAGCTGCCAGGCAGGGAGGCAGGCACAGCCACAGTAGCCCTTGGCGGCCCTGGTGCTGCACGGGGGACACTGGGGGTACCACCCCATGTCTCTCCACGGCGGGGCCCCCGCACCTCCCCTCCCCTCCTCCTCCTCGTGGCCCCCACTCACCCAGGCCTTCTAAATTCCTCCAGCCCTTTCCTGCCTGCAAGCCTTCCCACTTGTGCTTCCATTCCGAATGTGACTCCCAGGCATATTCCCCTGCTGTCTCACCCCAAATGCCCGCCCTCCCAAAGGCCCTGCCTGAACGCCCCTGGCCCCAGGCTCTCGGTCACCCTGCCCTGTTTCCTTGCTTCTGAGCACTTAGCACCAGCCCAAATCACCTTATTTCTTGATTGCTTCACTTTATTGTCTGTCTCCTTCCACTGAAACGCCAGCGGCTTGAGAACAGGGGTCTTCTCTCTCTTGTTTGCTGACTCAGTGTACCCAGGGCCGGTACTCAGCGAATGTCACCGAATACGCGCCTGGATGGATGGATGAATGGAAGGCGGGCCAGGTGGCTGGGGCGGGGGGTGGGGGGGGTGGGGTGGGGGTGGATGGACAGACACGGGGAAGATCCTCTATAGGATTTAAAATGCACCGTGTCAAGATTGCTATTGTTGATAGGGGCACATCTGGGGAGACGCTGGCTGGGTAGCCGCATCCTCACCCAGGCCAGCTGCCGCTGACAGAGGCCCAGGCCCAGGGGATTCTGGGAAAAGAATGTTCTGGATAGGGCCAACAGCTGTTCTCTCTGCTTTAGAAATGTCCAACCACATGGTTTTCAGTGTTTGTGAGAGATTGCTCTAATTTTTTCTTTTTTTTTTTTTCCGTAACTTTTTCTTGGGATGGGGAGAGATAGACCGGTTTTCAGGAATTCCTAGAAGACTGTTTCTCTACTCCGCCTGAAAGCTGACATTAGTAATTCATTTGGGGGAATTAAGCATGGGCCTTCTGCTGTTTCCTCTGCAAATATAACTATCCTCTGCAGAAGCCCCAGTTGGTTGCCTATTCTCCCCATCTCGCTTGGGCACAGAACCCCAGTGTAGTCCTTGTATTTGGAAGCAGGTGCTTCAGGGAGGCGAGGCCCAGACCCAGCCCAGGAGGGGAACTGTGATTAGTGTGAGCTATCTGCAGGACCTCCAACCCCCAGCCAGTGCTTGGGTTAGGAATGGGGCTCTGAGGAGCTTTGGA
Organism: Callorhinus ursinus; assembly: GCF_003265705.2. Classification (NCBI taxonomy): domain Eukaryota; kingdom Metazoa; phylum Chordata; class Mammalia; order Carnivora; family Otariidae; genus Callorhinus; species Callorhinus ursinus. The sequence goes on from NW_027397096.1 coordinate 14,510,932, forward strand.
GGGTTTCCCTCACTTTTAAAAAGACATACATGAGGAGCACCTGGGTGGTGCAGTTGGTTAAGCATCCAACTCTTGGTTTTAGCTCAGGGTGTGATCTCACGGTCATGAGATCAAGCCCCACGTTGGGCTCTGCGCTCAGTGCAGAGTCTGCTTGAGACTCTCTCCTTCTCCCTCTGCCCCTCATGCTTGTACTCTCTCTCTTTCTCTAAAGTAAATAAATTAAAAAATAAATAAAGACATACGAGGGGACCTGGGTGGCTCAGTTGGTTAAGCGTCTGCCTTCTGCTCAGTCAAGATCCGGGGTCCTGGGATTGAGCCCGCCCCGCGTCAGGCTCCCTGCTCAGTGGGGAGCCTACTTCTCCCTCTACCATTCCCCTCTACTTGTGCTCTCTCTCTTTCTCTCGCTAAAAAGAAAGAAAGAAAGAGACATATGTGAAGGAGTGCGCCTGTGTTGTGTCCCTTTTCTTGAGCCCAAAAGGATCAAGGTTTATTTCACACACAGAGGCAGAAGCATGGGAGGGCATGCATGGCAGAAGCTGGGGAAGGTGGTTTCCATTCTCCAGGGGTGGGCAGGGACCAGCAGGAATGTGCTCCGATCCAGGGGTGCCCAACCCTGGACCTCCTAAAACATGCCCACTCCTGAGCCCCTACCCATTCAGGTTGTCTGATTCTCAGGGGGTGGGGTCTGGATCTCTGTGGGGTTGATTCCCCCTGCCCCCCATCTCCCCAGTTTTTGGAGATGTGGGGAGCCTGTGAGCTGCAGAAACAGGCCAGGGGCAGGGAAACCCTCTTGACAGTGGGCTGGAAATGCCTTGCCAGAGATGCTAGAAGCCCTTGCCCTTGCCATCCTGAAGGAGCCAAATCGATCTGCCTCCTTCCTTTCCTGGGACTGGAAGGAAATTTGTGAGGAAAGCACAGCCCTGGATGATAGAACTTCGGGGGGAGAACATTCAGAGTGTGTGCACATGGGGTCGTCCCTGCTGAGGACTCTCCGAAGGTTCGGGAGGCCACCGAGCCTGGGGTCTCCTGTGGGCAGAATGCTCGTTCTCCCTCAACCTCTGCTGAGGCTCGTGTGGAAGTGGTCCTCCCAGGCTGGTTCCGAGGAGCAATGAACTGAAAGCTCCTTAAAGAGCACCAGGGAGATTAGAGACTGCCATTCTTTCTTAACTTTTGCTACTTTTTTTCCATAGTTCTGGTTATGACTTCCACCATTCCCTTTGGGGGACGGAGATAAAGAGGCAGAGAATCCGAATCAGAGAGAGAGAGAGAGAAAGAGGCACAAACAGAAAAGACACTAAAAAATGACAGAAACCAGAAGACAGACACACGTTCTTTCTTTCACTGATTAAAAAAAAAATACTCATCGAGAACCTACTATGTGCGGGGCCTGCACACACACCCCTAACGAGTACACCACAAGCCAGAAGCCTGTGTACACCATCTCCCCAGGCCCCCCGCCCGGCTGGATTTTAGGCAGAATAAAGGGCATGCTGTTCCCGCTCAGGCCAGTAGGTGGCGCCATGTCAGAGGGAAAGCTAGGGGAGTCTTTGGCGTTGATAGCCACCTACAAACATAAATTCTATTTCATCTAGTTTTCTGAGTGCCATTATGTGCAGGGCATCAGGCAGGACACTCGCGGGTACATAGGATGAGAAATGCTGCTCCTTGTCCTCATGGAATTTACTGTGCCATCAGGGTCTGGAAGGACAAGATCCCAGGTCACAAAAAAAGGGGGAAGGCGGTGAGTGCCTCAGGAACAGTTCAAAGGAAGAGCTGCGTGGATCTTAGAACTAGAGACTGCAGACAAGCTATCTCCCACCTGCTCACATTGTACCAGAGGGAACAGAGAAGGGAGGTAGGTGACTGACCCGTGGTCCTACGCCAATTTTATACTCCCGATCTCCTGACTCCTGCAGCTGTCCTCTTCTCGCCAAACATTGTCTCAATAATTAGAGCTGCTGCCCCATCCTGAGATTCAAAATTCTGCCTTAGTTTAGCCATTACCTCCCTACAAAATGCCTTCTCTGATGCCTCCTGCGGGGCACTCCACTAGGTCAGTGCTCATCCAGGGACAGTAGCTGTCCTCATCAGGGGTCATGTGGGGCTGGGGTCAGCTCGCACCGCTCAGGAGAGCTGGCTGTGTGCACTTCTACCCAGAGACGTCATGTGGGTAGCTCAAAAACAGCCATGGTGGGAGTATTCACACCATGGAAATCGCCAACAACTATAAATCAGAGCCTTCTCCGTCCCCCCCATTGTCCAGGGAGCTGCACACCACCGAATTAGCGTCCCTGCTTTATGGAGGAGGTGAGGTCATCTGCCAAAGAGACACAGCTTTTAGGTGGTGGAGCTGAGACCTCGCCCAGGCCGTTTGGTCCTGGGGTGCTCAGCTTAGGGCAAAGTCAACAGAATCCAGAGCCACTTGGATGCAGAGGGGTCTAGGCTGATCCCTGGTTTCTCATGTGGGTGCTACCCCACGCTGGCGTCATTGGTTTAATGTCACTATTGGAACAAGAAGCAGTTTGGGCAAAATGATAACTAGTCCAGCTTTGGATAGATTGGATTTGAGGCACGGTGTGGGAGAGATGCTCACACTTGGAGGCCAGGAGAGAAGTCTGCTCAGGACATTGAGATAGGCAGGAGAGAGGTCTGTTCTTGACTAAACTGACATAACCTAGCTAGAAACGTTTTCCTTTCTTAGAGTATTCAGGTAAGAAGTGCGAGGTTCACCCTTCCGTATGTTTTTTTCTTATCTGTGTCGACATTCAGGCATGACCCGGCAGGGCAGGAGTGGGCACCAGGCCCTCTTGCTCACATTTGCTCCCTGGTCAAGGTGCAGAGTGAGCACTCGGTACTTGCTGAATAAATGAGTGATGGGATTTCACCCTCAGCACTGCTGTGGACCACACATCAAAACCTACGTACATGCCTTATAACTTCTAAGATTATCTAGAATGCTGGCATTGTTATAAGAGTGTGGATTTGGGGGATGCCCAGGGAGGGGGGCTCAGTCGGTTAAACGTTTGCCTTCGGCTCAGGTCATGATCCCAGGGTCCTGGGATCGAGCCCCGCATCGGGCTCCCTGCTCGGCGGGGGGCCTGTTTCTCTCTCTGCCCTCCACTCCCCCTGCTTGTGCTCTCTCAATCTCTCTCTCACAAATAAATAAATCAATAAAAAGCTTAACAACAACAAAAAAAAGAGTATGGATTTGGAATCAGAAATTACTTTCCTTTCTTTTTCTTGTTAGCATTTTTAGAGCTAGAAGTGAGCTTAGGCATCATCTCTTACAATGTCCCCATGGAATTTCTTGTGCCACGGGGATCTGGAAGGACAAGGTCCTAGGTCAGGAAAACAGGGTGAAGGCAGTTCCTGCTTCAGGAGAGGTTTCAAGGAAAGGCTGTGCAGATCTTAGGACGTCCGAGGTGGCCAAGGAGTCAGTTTCCCTGTGAGGAGCCGAGGCCCAGAGACCGGGTATGGGAGAGCACCCACTCCTCGCTCACTGGCCGGGCCTGCCTTGCGCTGGCCCGTTTACTGCCCCGCTCTGGGCCTCGGTTCGTCCCTCCTGTAAAAGGAGAGACTGGTGCTCTGGTTCTGGGAGGGGGATGAGTCGATGAAAATCCATATAACAGAAAGACAGTTTGGGTAGATGAGCAGACGGAGCCCTGGATAACCAACCAGGGAGGCTACAATATGCAAATGAATGGATTGCGGCTTTCCTCCTGGTTGGCTGAAGGGGCCCCGATGTCACAATGTGTGGGGTTTCTCCACTCCAAAGGATTGTGTCTCTAGGCCCCCCCCCCCAAATAAATAAATAAATAAATTCACGGACCAGACGGGTCTCTTAGCTCCCTCTCTTTGTCCAAACGGGGAAGAGAAACGATGGAACCGCTTTACCACGCTGGGTCCATCCTCATGAAGGTGAACACCTTACAAGGGAAGAAGATGGTGGAGCGCGGCCTCCAGTCCGGAGACTTTTCCCTCCCTCAGTCCTGGTCTTCCTGCCTCCTGCCGCCGGCTGACCTGGACAGCCTGCAGCAGAAGGTGGCCGGGGTACAACGGGAGCTGGAGGACTTTAAGAAGGAGGCACTGAAGGCCATCCACTACCTGGAGGACGCCTTCTGCGAGATGAACGGGGAGCTGGCGCAGCAAGGGGAGCAGGCGGCCCGCGTGAAGCAGCGGCTGAGGGAGGAGGAGGACCGGGGCGTGGTGCGCAATAAGGTCCTCACCTTCCTGCTGCCCCGCGAGAAGCAGCTCCGGGAGCACTGCAAGCGGCTGGAGCGCATGCTGCTGGGCTCGGGCCGGGACGCGCTCGGTGCCCCCAGGAAGATCCAGGCAAACTGAGGCCTCCTCCCGCGCAAGCCCAGCTTCCCGCCGAGCAGCGAGTAGAAGACGGTTTTTTTTAAATGGAAGGACCAACCCTAAGTCCCTGTACATTTGCTCCCCCTTCCCCATGTCCACTGCTTTCCTTCTACCTCAATAACACCTTGCCGAGAGGCGAAAAGGCCCCAGTATGTTCTTGGGGTGAAGCTCCGTTTGGCCAGCATCACCACAGAAGGAGGCGCCCCAACCCTCCGTCTTTCAGACACCTGTAACTTTCACCGTTAACTGTTTCCCTGTTTGTAATGGTGATGTTGCTCAAAGGTATAACATGGTGTTTCTTTTGAATCTTCTTAAATCGATGTGTTGAACAGATTTGCCTTTCTTTTGATGACTTGAGGCTCTCCTGGTCGTGACTCGATGCGTGGTCCACTGAGGGGGGTCGATCTTTCGCCCGAGCCCCGAGCGGCCTCCGAGTACTGTACCTTTGTAGTTCAACTCCCCCGGCCCAGTGAGCTTTTCCGCCTGCTTTCCTTGTTAGACAGTTGTCATATCTCACTTGTCTTTGTTGACTTTGGCGCACCGGAACTTCCTCTGCACTTAGTCCGCCGTCTGGCCAAAGAGATCAGAGACTGAGCTCATTAGGGCTCAGATGGGTGGGGGTCGTAAGAGCTTAGTGCGCAGGTGCACTGAGCTGTGAGCCCCGTGAGGTGGGTTACAGAGCAGTGCGGTTGGTTTTCACGTCCGACCCACCGAGCGGGAACGGTAACGGTGCCCAGACGTTTATCAGGCCGTGTACACGCACCATCCCACCTACTGCTCCAGGCACCTTTGGGAGCAAGTGTTGCTTCCCCATTGTGCACAGGGCGCGGCTGACTGCAGTTCAAGTCCAGTGCCCTGTGCTCATCACCCTGCTGCCCCTTTGGAACCACATCAGGCTCTTCATGGACCTGCTCTCCTGGAGGGTTGAGACGGTCACAGAGGTGACTTGGGGTTTCCTTCATTGTCACTGTGCTTTTTATTTTCTATGAGACTCTGTTTCATCGAGTTGCATATCCTCTCTCTGGTCCCCCCCCCCGCCGCCCCACTGCCCCAAATGCTGCCGTGCAACAGGGATTCTCCCCTAAACAGCGGAAGCAAGGTGCCTGGAGGCCAGAGTCAGCACCTGAGCCAAGCTGGGCCTCTGTCCTCCCAGTCAGGGTCTCATAGCCCATGCCAGACCCTCTGACATTCTCCTTCAGCCCCATCTGCCCTCCTGTTTCATAGAATTTCTCCCAACAAGATTCGAACAACTGGAACCCCCATGCTGACCTTCACAAAAGGACCCCGTGACCCACTGCTGATTGCTATATCCATCCATCACCGTCCACCCTGGAGGGCTGCATCCCTATTTTAACTTCAGACTGCTTCTACCTTGGAAGGTGTAGCTGAAGGAATAGTAATAGAGATAAGAGCCATCACCACCCCTGCTGCTGGCTCACAGTTGTCAAGACTGTGCTGTTTTCCAGGCCCCAGGCTCAGCCCCTTGAAGGCAGGTGTGGCCGTAACCTTCACTTTCAGACTGAGGAAACCATAGCTCAGAGGCAAAGTCGCCCAAGGTCACACAGCTGGTAAGTGGTTAGGGCTGAGATTTGAGCCTAGGAATGTCTAACTTTAGAGGCCTTGCTTGTTTTAACCAATATAGAGTATTTTGGGAACTTTATGAATATCTGCTAAGCACTCCTTGAGTAGATGAGATGAGCATCCTGATATTGCTGAGGTGAGCTCTGGGAGAAAGGACTGTTTTGTCGGGGAGATTCCTATACCTTTAGGCCTTGTGGGGGATGCGTGTGTGCGTACAAATGTATCTGAGAAGAAGAACTTGATTGACCAAATAGAAGAAGAGGTTTAAAAAATCAAATGCTGGGGCCCCTGGCTGTCTCGATCAGTAGAGCATGGGACTCTTGATCTCAGGGTTGTGAGTTCAAGCCCCACACTGTGTGTAGCGCTCAGTTAAAAAAAAAAAAATCAGCTGCTTTGTACAAGAAAATTGGCTCTAATGCGAATTCATGTGGAAAAGGCTTTGCATCGACTGCAGGTTCAGTGTGTTAATACGGCAGCTCAGGATCGATGGTGTTCATGGGAGTTCTGCGAAAAAAGGTCAAAGAAGCACAGGGTGGAGTCCAGGAGAGACCAGGTATAAGCGTCCAGTTGTCTCCTCCCAACAGAACTGTGGGGACCATGCTTAATTTTCCCGGCAGCAAGATGTGACAACGCATATGGAGTACTGTCAGCCATGGGGGCTCACCCGAGTCTTGGTGTCCAGGGTGTTTACTGGTGGTTCCTCACCTGGCCTGGAGCACCACGTGGCTGACCTTGCTCACTCAGTCTCTAGCCCCTCCCCAGGTCAAGCTGACACAGAGTGAATCACATTGTTAGCATTAACTATCTGGTGTGGCCCAAGGCCCCAGGTAAACAAAGACAGTCTTATCAGACAGCAGATTGCAAGGGCTTAGAGGTTATCTCCCAGGAGCCCATGGGGGAACCAGACCTTTCTTTGAACGTGCAAGATTGGGGCATCCCACAGCTGCTGAGCCACCCCTTACTGCAGGGCACACGAGCCCCTCCCACGGTGGTTTTGTTTCTTCCCCAGGACTGAAACCAGCTTCCTGCTAGCATCTATCCTTCGTGGCTAGTACTGGCCCAGAGAATTCATTCATCCTAACCCTCTCTTAACTGTTGGAGGGGACCGTGAATCCAGCAGTTGTAATAAACTGTAATCACGTGTATAACAGCTCTTTTTACTCTGAGAAGAGTTCTAGTCAATCATTGAACTTGAGGTGGTCTTGGGGACCCATGACACCGTGTCAGAGGCACTTGACATTTCATCCACAATCACCTTGTGAGAGAGGCACTGTTCTCCCCATGGCAGGTGGAGACACCGAGTCATGGAGAGTAAGTACCTAGCCTAGGATATACAGCAGGACTCCGGAGCTCCCTCTCTTGACCACCATCCCACACAAAGGCAGGGACTTGTAGGGACGGGCTGGCCCCCTTTGCTGGGCGGTCCGGTCCCCAAGGCCCTCTCATTGCGAGGCAGTGAGGTCGTCCTGGAGTGAGGAGGAGGGGGAAGTGCTACAGGAAGAGACAGGAGGCCCGTGAATTTCCCGGCTGAGGCTTAGAGAGCTCGGGTGCACCTATGTCCAGGTCGGGTTAGACAGGTGCCCTGCCTGGACAGGGTGAAAGTCTCAGTGACCTCTCCTGGTTTTCTCTGCGGCAGGGTTTCAAGCTTGCTTCTCTGTCAGGAGCTTTCAGCTGCAAGCCACCGGATGCCCATTATGCTGACTTTTTTGAGACCTTTTTTTTTTTTTTCATGTAACAAGACATCTGAAGTAGATGATTGGTTCAATAACTCCACAATGACAGGTCTGAGTTGGTATCCCTGCATCCCTTTTCCCCCTTCCTCACTACCCTCTCCCAGCCCAGGGTCACGTGATGATGTCATCGCTCAGGAGTTCCAGAACTGTGTCATCGCTCAACGACTTCCAACGCAGGAAAGAAGTGGCAGAGCTTTCCTTGCAAGCCTCCTGTTCATCAGAGAGGAAACCCTTTTGCAGAATACCCCCCAGAAAATTTTCTTTGACATCTCTTTGGCCAGACCTGGGCTGTTTGCCAATCCTAAACCAATTGTGGACAAAGAGGAAAGCAATGGCCACAACTCAGCCCCGCTGGGCACCTTAGTGACCCAAGATCTGAGCTTCCAGCAGTGAGTGTGGCTGTTGGGTGGTAACCAACCGCACTGGCCACAACCTCAGTCTTACCTTTTCTACTTAATAGACACAAAGGGTCGGGGTGCCCGGGAGCTCAGTCGGTTAAGCGTCTGCCTTTGGCTCAGGTCGTGATCTCAGAGTCGTGGGACTGAGTCCCGTATCAGGCTCTGCACTCAGTGGGAAGTCTGCTCGGGATTCTGTCTCTCCCTCTCCCTCTGCCCTTCCCCCAATTCCGTGGGCGCTCCCTCTTTCAAATAAATCAAAATCTAAAAAAGAAAGAAAGAAAGAAGAAAGAAAGAAAGAAAGAAAGAAAGAAAGAAAGAAAGAAAGAAAGAGAAAAAGAAAAAGGAAAAGAAAAAGAGAAAGAAGAAAGAAAGAAAACAGATGGTTTTCTCCCTGTGTATAGCCATAGTTCTCAAAGGTTTTGTACAAGCTGCAATGCTCGGCTCGCTCCTCCTGGGCACTCCCAGCAGTCACAGCGTGGCCAAGATCTTAATGCACATCGTTCCACCTTCGGGCACCCGGCCGGCTCAGTCAGTTCAGCATCTGACTCCTGATTTCAGCTCAGGTCATGATCTGAGGGTCATGGGATGGAGCCCCGTGGTGGGGCTCTCTGCTCAACAGGGAGTCTGCTTGAGATTTTCTTTCTCCCTCTCAAATAAAAAATAAATCTTAAAAAAAAAAAAAAAAGACACCTTGGCTCCATCTTAGGAAGACCCATGGCAGCCAAGGGAGACCTCCCCGGGACGCCAAGTCCTGTGTCTGCAGTAAGCTGGGAGCTCGGGTGAGTGGCAAGATGGCTTAGTGCAGCAATGCTGAACACGTAGCGCTTCACACTGGGAGGTAACTTCAGTTGCCACAACCTCAGTTTTACCTGACAACTAGCACCGGGAAGAAGAAAGCTCTGAGGAACAGCAGCGCTGGGCATAATTGGGTGGTGTGGGCGGGAAGCCAGGGTGAGGGTCTGGGCACTGGCTTCATTCCACATGCAGAACGTGACCTCCTGTTCGGATCCAATCCATTTAGTAATTCCTGGAGGGCTAAGAGCAGCAAGCCTCGGGCATCATTCCTGCCCCTTCGACATTCCTCAGGTGTGGATCTTTCCTTGTTTCTCACTGGAAAAACGGTTTGGCAGCATCTCAACATGGGGAGCGGAGAGTTATCATGTGACCCAGCAATTCCACTCCTAGGTATGTACCCAAGAGAAATGAACACATATGTCCATACAGCACTTATCCACGAATGTTCATAGCATTAGTCCCAATAGCCCGAAAAGAGAACAACCCAAATGTCTATGAATGGATAAATAAAAGGTGGTACATCCATACACCAGAATATTATTTGGCCATAAAACAGGAAGGAACTACTAATCATTTAATATTGTGCTAAGTGAAAGAAGCCAATCACAGAAGGCCATATGGTATATGACACCATTTACGTGAAATGTCTGCAACAGACAAATCTATAGAAACAGAAGGCAGATCAGTGGGTGCCTGGGGCTGTAGAGTTGAAGGTGTGGGACAGCAACTGCTAGTGGGTATGACAAAGGTCCTCTAAAATCTCTGTGCACTTTAAATAGGTGAATTGTATGGCATGAGCATTATCTCAATAAAGCTGTTAAAAAATAAAGTGTAAGTACAAATACACAGTGAAAAAACAGAAATGATGCTATGATTTAAAATTCAAATCCTTTCTAATATTGAAGAGACACAAATCAAGACAAGGCTTATTTTAAATTGTTTTTACTTTACGGACATTCTGGAGCCACAGTTTACTTGGACTGCATTTGTAAAAAGTGCCTGACTCAGAGACTGGCACATAACAGGTGTATCACAAATGATAATTGAATCAAAACTGCAAGTAAGGCACGAAATGTTGTGATTGATGACCTTGATTGACCTCCACCATCTCCAAGAAGTCTCAGGAGCATGGCAGTGTGTGGAAGACATTCTGTTATGCCCAACTGTGTGCTTGACTCCCCTCTCCAGGGTCATAGGAGGTGGAAACGCTAGATGGAGATCAAACCCCCCCGCTCCCCTCCAGACCGGAAGACACCTTCTGTGGGGTAAAGACAGCATCAGGACCATGTCGCTCAAGTTGCTGTTTACAGCTGTCACATGACCAGGAGCCAGTAAAGAGGTCTTATTCAGAGGTCGGTCTCCGGCATATTTTGTCTCCAAAAGGCTTCACTCTGGTAAGATCTCTTGGGTGACCTCCTGCTCATCTCACCTTCCTTTGAACTTCCTTTCAACAACAGGAAAGGGTACTGGGTAGGCATACCGACTGCAGACAGATCACCCTGGTTTGAACACCAGCCCTGCCCTCAACTTCTGTGCGGCACAGGGATGGTACTTCACCTCCTGCGGCACCGCCGAATAGACCTTACTGTGATGACGGAAATGTTCTATAATTCTGAGCTGTCAATATTGCCCTAGTACTCACGTGTGGCTATCGAGCTCTCGAAATGTGGTGAGTGAGATTTAGGAACTGAATTTTAAAATTTTATATTAATTTTAATTAGCCATATGTGGCTAGTGGTGAGCCTGTTTCCCCATCTTTCCCAAGGGGATAACGGCACTGCCTACCTAGTTGGGATTGTTGGGTGAATTAACAGAGGAAATAGAGGTATGGCAAGATAATTGACTGAGATTTTAATTACAGCTTGGTTCCCTAACCCACAGATAGGCTGTGTTCCCTGCCGCAGGGACTCTCGTTTGTGGGGCCCCAAACAGACGTTTTGAGAAACCCAGAAGGGAATCTCGGCATTTGTGCTTGGAAGCGTTAAGTTACGGAGAGAAATTATGCTGGATCAGCCCAGAGTGCAAGGTGATGGAAGCAGGTGTTAGGAGTGCAGAAGGTGGAGGCCAGCTCCCAGGGAGAGGCCAGATCGGGAGGCTGGATCTTTGCATCCAGCCTGGTGTGTCCGGCCGGCTGTGGGCGAGCACGGGGCTCCTGTCCTCAGGCTGAGGCAGGCTGAGTCTCTCTCTCTCTCTCTCTCTCTCTCTCTCTCTCTCTCTCTCTCCATTGAAAGCACAAAGAGGGTTCTTTTGGGAGATAGCTGGCGTGTTGTCATTTGGAAAGACAGTCAAGTCAAAGCTCATAGGGGCTGAGGTTTAAAACCAAGGTCCAAGTGGAAATGCCACCTGGACTGGAATCGGGACTTGAGGGAGAGGTTGCAGAGTCTGAAGGTCAGAGCTGGGAGTCATAGCCCCAGAAACGGAAGAGATTTCTGCCATAGGCCGGCACGGCTTGAGGCGTAGGATGGGGAGTCCAGCTAGCCCAGAGTGGACGCCTTGACTTTCCAATATGCACTCTTGTCAAAAAGGTTCTCAAAGACGCTCTGACAAGCTGGGGTGCAAGAGAGACGGGGAAGGCAGGCCCCGTCCCTGACACTCCGAGAGAGGAACGAAGCTGGTTCGTGGTTCCAGTGTCCTTGGCTTGTCTGTCACCAGCCTGCCTGGTTATTGCTTCAGGAGGGGCATGGCCCCATTTCTGGGTTTGACAGTTCTCGTGGAGAGTCAAACCTGTCTCTACTAAATAAATTAGATCTCTCCAGGGCAGATCAATATTTAATGTGGGGTTTAAAAAGACCGACTCAGGAAATGAGTTTAAAAGTGGAAAATTTGCCTTAGGTAGCAATTTCTGAAATACAGTGGTATCAGGGGACAGATTATTCAAACCCAAGCCATGGATAATATAAAAGCAGTTGAACAAGCCAACTTCTGCTTCCTGTGCCTTGGTGACTCTGAATCCCCAGCTCTCTGGGTGCTACTCACAGGGCATTAAGTGTCGAGCTGGAAGAGGCCGTCTACTGTGACAGTCTCCTCCCAAGATGGCCAACTCCTGCACAGCGGCCCCTCTCTCACCTGTGCCAGACATCACTAATCAATCCCGGGCCTCTTTCCTCTCCAGTTGGAGGCAGACTCATTTTTTCTCAGCACCACACTCCAGGCAGGCACCATCTATCGGCCAGTGTGCACGTGATGTGAAATTTATTTCCCATCCTCCCTTAGTCCAATTTCCTCATTTAACAGAGGAGAAGCTCAAGGTTACACAGTGAGTTAGAGGCCGGTCTAGGACCAGGGTCCAAGTCTTGCTCTTGAGCAGACTTTTTTTTTCCCTCCCACATGAATGCATGAGAGGTTGGGGTTCCATCAGCGATCCTTTTACTGACCCCTCTGTGAGCAACACAGGGCTTTCCTGGAGCGGCACTGAATACTTTGTTCTAGAGATAAAATTGTAGAATTTCACAGCTAGAAAGCGGCTTAGTGGTCATCTAGTTCTACTTGTTCCATCATGGGAAAAATGAAAACTCAGAGAGGTCAAGTGACTTGCCTAAAGACACACAGCTCGTTGCTCTCTTCTCTCCAATATGCCTTCCAGTTCTAGAGCTCTCATTTTGAGGCCTTGGACAAATCACCCCAATGTTTGGACCTCCTGCAGTTAGAACCTCAGTGCCTAAGAGTTGCAAAAAGTATGCATAGTAAGAAATGGACAGCATCTATTTTTGATAGATTTTGATGTTTACGTGACACTCTCAGATTTAGCTTTCTAATAATATTTTGTTTGGCTGATGCAAAAATTGGTTGGTATTCTCCAAACAAATAGTAACTGGGAAACTAGATTTGTGCTGGGCCATGGAGAGGTGTCTGTGTTCTGTGAACATCTTTTCAATGATTTTTTTTTTTTTTAGTATGCACGTGTGAGCAGGAAAATGATGGTCCCTAAGAGAGAAAAGAAGCCTTCTCTCCCCAGGGTGGAGGGGCAGGGCCAGGTTTAATGTGACTGGTGTGGCCTCCACTTTCCCATCCATAAAATGGCAATGATGATACTTGTCCTCCCATCTTCAGAGGCAGATCGTAAAGGTCAAATGGAATAACGTCTGGGAGGGAGTTCTGAAAGGTAAGGGATTATTGTGACAGGCAAAAGGCACGAAGCTGGCAGATTGAGGCAAGGTTCTCAGGAGTGAGGGGCTTGGGAGGGTGACGGGGAAATAAGATGCTGCCTTGGCACCAGAATGCTGGCAAGAATTTCCGTGCCCTCATTACCACGGCGCTCCTGTCAGATTTAAACCCATCTCTGCTTTACTGCTCGAGCTGCCGCGATATTTTAGGAACAGCAGCCCAAAGGAACGCCACGTTTGAAAAAGGTCGCTTTCCTGAATTTGCCACCGGGTATTATTTTTATGCCACTGTGCTGTTACCCAACTTCAAAATATACATCATATTTATATTGCCTCTGCTAAGCATATATTTTTATTTTATTGCTTACCGTGTGGGTGACATTTGGTTATTGAATGTCTGGAGAATTGGACCCGGTTGTTGTTGTTGTTGTTTGTTATCCTTCCTTTTGTAAGTGCTTGCTCTGATGTATTAATCTTTACAAAAGCAATGAGACGGGGACACATAAGCATTCACACTCACACACACTAATCACATTGCCATTTTATCTCACTTTGCGGGTGTGTGGCTACATTTATAAGAGCCGACAGATCTGAAATAGGTGGTCTGAACTGATTCAGGTGGGGAACGATGAAGCCCAGTCTCCTGGGGAATCGGCTGAGGGAGAGAGAGAGCGAGAGAGCGAGAGAGCACCTTTTGTCTTGTTTGTGAAGGACACACCAGGCAAGAGGCAAGGATGGAACCATTGTGAGTCTGGGCTGGAAGGGGCCCTGGGGATATATTTATAGGTCTATAAAAATATAGACATGTGTTTTATAGATATTTTGTATCTTATACATCCATCTATCTATCCAGCACCTCACATAATTCCTGATCCTGGGCTCAATAAATGGTTACTGAATTAAGGAACCAAAGAATAGTTCTATCAACAATTTGTTGAGGTTGTATTCTGTGCAAAACATTTTACATGCCTTCTCTCTCAGCGCCCCCAGCATCCCCGCCAAGCAATGTCATGATTTCCATTTTAAAAAGAAAGGAGACGGGGCTCCTCAAAAAGAGAAACATAGAATTGTTATATGACCCAGCAGTTCCACTCCTTTCTTGGGTGTGTACCCAAAGGAATTGAAAGCAGGGACTCAAATACTTGTACCCGAGTGTTCCAGCAGCATTATTCACAATGACCAAAAAGTGAAACCATTTCATGTGTCCATCAACAGATGCATGGACAAACAAATTGTGGTCTATTGATGCAACGGAATATCGTTCTGCCGTAAAAAAGAATGGATTGCGATGATAACGTGCTATGACGTGGATGAACCTGGAAAACACGGTAAGTTGAAGGAGCCAGAAACGGAAGGTCACAGAGTCCGTTTATAGGAAATGTCCAGGATAGGGAAAGCCACGGAGAGAAAGCAGATTTATGGTCGCCAGCGGCAGGGTTGGCTGGGGAGTAACTCCATGATGGATTTGGGGGGTTTATTGTGGGGTATTTAAAGTGTCTGGAACCAGGAGGAGGTGGTGGGTGCACCACACTGTGAACTACATGCCACTGAATTGTTCACTGTAAGATGGTTCGTTTTATGGTATGTGAATTTCACCTCAATTTTAGAAAGGGAAACTGAGTCTAGAGGGTGTGGCAGATCAGTTACCTCGGCAGCCCTAATTACCCTCCCCACTGTGTCCGTGCCATTTGCACTATGGCTTTATAGGCCTCTTCCATTCTGACTCTGGACTTGGCCAAATGACTCTCTGATCAATGGGACGGCAGCAAACTTAATGGTGAGGCTTGGAAAAGCCCACATGTGTTTCCACTCACTGTCTTGGACTTAAACACCGCCAGGAGAACGGGCTTGGGCTAGCCTTCTGGAGGATGACATGGAGCGGAGCCAAGTCATCCCAGCCAAGGCCATCCTACACCAGCCAGCCCCCAGCCGACCTGCAGGCTGCCTGCCCATGTACGAATGACCTCGGCCAAGATCAGCCAAGCCTGACCCACATCAGCAGAACTGCTTGGGCTACTGCTAGATTCATGAGAAATAAGAACTGATCGTTGTTTCAAGTCATTAAGTTTTGAAGTGGCTGTTTAACAGTAAGAGCTAACTGGTACAGAGAGGTTGCATAACTTGCCCGAGGTCTCACATCAAGTAGGAAAAAGCAGAACTCGTTTCAAAGACGGGTTTGGAAGGCACTGTTTTATTCAGTTGTCATCTTCATTTTACAAATGAAGAAAATGAGACTCAGAAATTGTGAGGGTGGGTGGAGAGAGCAGGGCAGGGGGTGGGGTAGGGAGAGTCAGCCTCCTTGTCCTTGGTAAGGAAGGAATGTCACATGCAAACCCTCCCAGCCTTCCCCCAAACCCCAACCCAGTGTCACAGGAAGGTACCGAAATGCTGATGTTGGTTTCCAGTGTGGGTTTCAAGTGGGATCTCTGTAGCTTTCCATCGGTTTTTGGCAAAGCTGCCCTCCTGCCCTGCCCTGCCATGGGTACTGCCTTGCTGGCGGAAAAGTAAGAAAGATAACTCGCCTACATACTATTCTTCTCTCCTAAAACATTGCCCAGGTGTTCTGGTTCTTTAGAAGATCCTAATTTTGTGAGGCAGTGAGTTGCGAAGATGAGGGTTGCCCAATCCCCTTTGGAAACAGGGTCCCAAGGAGGACATGCAACTCACATAAGCCACCTGGTTTAGTGTGCTTGGATCCAGCTATTAAAGTGGTGCTATTTCCTGACAGTCCTTTCTTACAAAGAGATCGTGGCAATGATCAGCTTACCCTCACCCCCCAGAGAAAAATGTTTCCCTCTTGTGGGAAGAGAGCCACATGGATCTACACAATCAAGTGCTGGGCGTGGGGGGAGCAGGGAGAGGAGAAGGGAGGCTTTCAGGGACTGGGGGTGAAGGAAGAGCTTTTTCAGGGCGTCGAGGAGAGGCACACTTGAGTTGCAGGATAAGAAAGAAGTAGGTAGGAGGACAAATGGGATTTTGATAAGTGCAGTTGGGGTCCATGGCTGGGAGCCTCGTTGACTTGTCAGGAATGGCCTGGGGCTGTGCTCTTGGCCAGACAGTGCCCCGAGACTGAGCCACGTGAACCCACACTTTATAAGGGTTATGTCAGGCATGGGGCTGAGCCTAGTGTGAACTGGAGGTGATAAATAGGAATTCTGTCTCCAGTTCATATTCCAACCATCACCCTGGCCACCTGGATTTGGAAAGAGACTTGAGAATATGCGGATTGCCACTTACAGCAGCATTCCCGAAGCTGAGGTCCCAGGTCCCAGAGCTCTGAGCAGCTCAGAAACCTGGGCGAGTCTGGGACTACCCTGATGGCTGTTGTGTCACTTCTAGGATGGGGCTCCTCTGTCAGAGTAGTCTCGGAGCCTCACCAGCGTGGGCGAAGATTCGTGCAGAACCCAGGCTGGGCAGACAAGCTAGGGGTAGGATGATCATGTCACAGATAGCCCACCTGTACCCAACAGCATATACACAGTCCTCCCTACATCTCACACCAGATCACGTGTATCACTCCACATATCCTGTGACAGGCCACACACGTACCGCGGGCCACACAGAGACCACTAGTCATATGCCACATCAAAACACAAGCTATACAAACACACCACATAACATATGTCAAATAGACACACACACATCCCGTACAGCACACCCACATTTTAGCACACAAATTACCCCCCCACACATACCACTACGAGACACACCCATCACACCCCCCCAACACACGTTGCAACCTATGCACCGACTTTACACACCTCCCACCCTGTGCCGCACACTCACACTCGCGTACCTCCCCTCCGTGGCCCACGGCGCAAGCAGCTGCCATATCCCGTGCCACACCACCCACCCCACTTTCCTTCTCACTCTACCCCTCCCTCCCGCTTACTCCTCCTCCCTCTCAGATGCACTCTTACAAGGCGCCCTCCTGGACCAACTCTCCTCCCTGGCCCCAAGCCCTGGTGCTTCCCTGACACTTTTGCTCACGCGCATCTCAGCCTTTTCTCAACCCCGTGTTGCAATCATCAGACTATGACCCCTCTGGGAAGAGTTTCTGGGTTATATTTATATCCTGGTATCCCTGGGCCAGCCACCGGCGGGTACTCAGTTAAATTTGTAAAGAGGCGCACAAACCACCCACAGTGGAATGGAAGATGGGGTTTGTGGCTTTCTTCTCCCCACTCTGTGCCTGCCCATGCTCCGCAAGTGAGAGAGGGGCTCAGCCCCAAGGCTGTCTCTGCGGGGCCTTGGGTACAGCTGGGGGACTGCACGCGTCTGGGGCTGCTGGGTGCTGCGTACCTCTCGATTCCTGCCCTCCGAGGAGGACGAGCTCCAGCTCCGGGCCCCTCGGGACAGGCCCTGGAAAGCAACGTGGCATCTCAATGAGTCTACTCTTCCGGCCTCAACTGGGATACCGAAATCTATCCTGGGTGTGCCATGCGTGAACAAGCCTGCTCCTCCATCCCAGCTGCCCTCCTCCAGCCCTCCCCTCCCCTTTCCTTCCCTGCAGGGCCCCTCACCCCCCCAGCGGCAGTGGCCGGGGTTTGGACACCTGAGAACCCCAAACCCAGGCTGGATGTGAGGTGGCTGAGAGGCCTCGGGCTCCCTGCTGAAAGCCAAGGTGGATCCAGCTGTTCGCCCTGGCCAGGGGACCATGTCCTCTTTCTCACCGTCCGATGGCCAAGGACAGTGGCTGATGCTTATCACTCCCTCTTGCTACCTTTCTTGGGTGTCAAGAGGTGGGCTGGGTTCCGGCTCCGATACTGTCCCCTGTGCCCTTCGGCAAGTCCCTTCTCTGTTGAACGAGGGGTGGGGCTCCGTGGTTTGCAGTGCTGTGATTCTCCAGGAACTGGGACAAGCCCGAACCCTCTCTCTGCAGGTGGCATCGGGCTGCCTCGCTCAGGGTCTGAGCTCTACCTCTGTGCCCAGTCGCATGGAAGAGGAGCGGAGGGAGCAGCCTCCATTCCCACATTAGGACAATCAGGATGGGGGGTGGGGTTAGGTGAGCCCCTAAGCTTATTCTCTCTCGCACCACCCTCTGGTTCCTAGAATTTGCTCCATTGCCTCTTGGGGTGGCAGGATTCTGCTCAGAGATGGACAAGGCTGCCCCTCTTCTTTGCCTCTGACCCTGAAGCCAGAGCAACCCTGGTCTGCAGCCCCTGGCGAGTCGGATGGGAGTGGAATGATGCACTGGGTCTCCCCTTCCTCCCTGAAGGCTGCTGGCTGCCCACAGCCGGCCACCTCACCGCCCTGAGGCCTCAGGCTCGGGAGATTCTGCTTTCCCGTCATCTTGACCCCCAGCCTGCTCCTCCCAGCATCCCCTGGTGCTCCTCAGAGGGTCTCTGTTGGGGGGACAAAGAGCCAGCAGTTCTGCTGGTCCAGCCAAGCTGAGGGTGGCCAAGACAGGTGGCAGCCCCCTTCTTGCCCCAAACAGATGCAATCAAGCCATCAGCCTATCTTTTTTTCTTTCTCTCTCTCTTTCTTAATCAATTCCCATGACAAATGGGTTTGTGAAGGAGGGCAGCCTGCCCCGGGCGCTCTGCGCGTCAGTCAGGACAGCAGAAGGAGCTGGATTCATAAAACTATAATGCACTATTTGAGCATATTTCCCAGTAACTGGACCCTGCAGAAAGGGGGCTGCCAGGGCCTTCCCTCCCACTAGGGAAAGCGGCTTAACCCTTCACCCCAAGTGCAGATGGAGTTGCTGCATAGCCTCCTCACGGGGCCAGGAGCTCGGCGCATCGGGGCGCGTTTGGGGGTGGCACGGTTAGAAGGACGGGCGGCAGCGCATGGTAACTGTGGGAACGCTGGGCTCCAGCCTAACAATAAGTGAAACGCAGAACAAACAAAAAATCCGCAATTCTTCTTAGATCCATCAAGGAATGGAGGTCACTGGGCAAACGGCTGCCCCCTAAATCAGAAAGACAGACGAGAGGGTATAGACAGTTGGCAACTCTCCTGAGCAGAAACCCTCAGGCGGACCCCTCCCACCCCCCCCCACTCCCGCCCCCCGCAGGAACCGTGCTGGGGTAGGAAGACTCCAGCTGTAATCAGCGGGTTGCCAGAGGCTCAGTGTGGACAAGCCAGACAGACAAACACTCCAGAGGGACCCAGTCATATGCAGCTCTTGTGTGTTTTACCAAGTTCTTACTGTAAAGGTTGGAGAAAGAGCCCGTCTTGCTTCCTGCACAAGGAAGGGAAAAGGAGCCGTTTTGAAATACTTCAGAGCATTCTGTTCCTGCTAAGCCCTGCCCTCCATGGCAACTAGTTTAACCAGAGCTTAACCTGCTAGGGTTTCATTGGAGCCTGACTGACCTGGGCGCGGGGAAATGCCCGACCCCAGCCCCCTCTCGCCTTCCCGTCCCACCTAAGGAGAGCCGAAAAGCTGAGGAGCGCTTGTGCACAGGCTCCCAGAAAGACAGAGGCTTAACTCCAGGGCTCTAGAATGTTCCCCTCCCCTACACCTCACCCCCACGCCAGGGAGGGTCTAGATGTGCTATGGGCTGGGTCCTTTCTATGTACAGAAGAGGAAGCTGAGGCTCACGGGGGTTCAGGGACCTGCTAAGGACCCCATATGTAGCCAAATGGGAAGCAGGAGTTGGATTAGGTCTTCTCAGTCCTAGACCATGGGCCAATGCAATTCCCCTTCAGCCCCCTGAGTGAGTAGTCCTCTTGCCCTGGAGCATCTTAAGGCTGGAACTCTGCTCCTTTCCCAAATCTTGGCCACACAGGTAATTCAAAGCAGCTCACTCCGATGCCCTTCTGGGAAGCCACCAGCGGGGAATCTAGTGGGTGCACTGTTGTAGGAAAGAGGTTTGGGGGCAGGGCACACCCGATGCCCCTCTGGGTCACTTCTGCCCCAGGGAGCTGAGATCCTGTTCCAAGCCCCTCAAGGGCTTAACCCTCTTCCCAGCCCAAGACCCAGGGGCTGAGGGATGTGAAGATGCCCAGTGAGGGTACCAGGTCTCATGGTGGAGCTGCCCGGAGCCTGCCCTGAATCCACAGCCCCCCTCCCTGCCTTCAGCACTTCATCTGGCCAACCTGGTGGGACAGATGCGAGGACACCCCTTTCCGCAGACCCTCTTGCTCACAGCTGACTCTGTGAGGACTCAAGGACAGCCTATCTCCATGATGTGGGGCAATGCCCTTTGCTGGAAGCTTCCGGAAGCAATTTGTGTTTCCTGGCAGAGGAGAAGGGAAAGAACTCCAGGCCTTCCATCTACTTACCCAGGGACAAATATAAGGAGAGAGTGTGGGGGTTAAGAGCTTAAGCTCTACCCTGAGGAAATGTGGATTCAGGTCCTGATTCCAGCTGTGTGACCTTGAACAAGCTCTCTAGCCTTGGTTTTTCCTTATGAAGAGTGAAGGTCATTACAGCCAATTCGTGGGGGTGCTGTGAGGACTGAAGTGGTTTATAGAGAGGCTTAGCTCCCGGCACTAGAAGGTGACAAACTCTCAGTACCATTATGGCGGGGTCAGGGGGCCTGCCTTTCTGGGACATCCTCTGAGAGACCATGAGTCTGCCGGGAGGCAATGCTCAGGGGTCTCCCTGGACCACCGGCCCTCTGCTCAGTGACCTTGAGCCAGTCACTTTGCCTTACTGGGCTGAGTTTCTCCCTCTGTGAGCGGGAAGGGCCTCTTGGGATGGCTGGCTCATCCTGCCAAGGAGCTCAGGGTCCCGGCCCGCAGAGGGCAGAGGGTGCCTGCAGGGGGCAGGGGGGGGCGGCCCGCAGGGGGCTGGGGGGCAGACCGAGGCCTCGAGCCCTGGGGCGCACCGTACTAGCCCAGTCGCAGACACTATTGTTTGTGAGTTTGAAATTTCCTGACAGACAGAATGAGCCATCTGAAGCGAGAGTTTCATTTCCGTAGCCGTCCAGCTCGGCCCCCTCCTGGGGAAGGCACGTGAGTGACAAGCTATAATTAAAGCCTCAGCTTAAGTCCAAGTCGGAGAAGGACGGTCTTTTAGTCAAGCACTCGGGTGAGGACAGACCCTTCCGTCTGCGCGTCTTCGCAGGCCTTCTCCCCGGACACCGTCTGGCTGCTGGAGCGGGCCGGCCCTGTCCCCGCGACCGTTGCTGACCTGGCAGGCGCTCTCCCACATTCTCAGCCTTCAGCCCATCTGCCTGCTTCCCTGAGAAACCTGCAGAGCTGTGCGGATGGGCTCTGGGGCCCAAGACGGAGGCCTTTGTGCTGAGGCCCCAGGAGGCTACCTGCCTGGGGCAGGGCTGAGGGGCCGACTGGGCCTGCGGGAGCCCCAGCAGTCTGCCGTGAGGACGCTGAGGCCTGGGTCAGGAGACAGGGGGGCTCTCTGGTTCAGCCTGCCTGAGGCTCTGCGGCACGCCTGTGAAGGGTGGGGGGTGCCCCTAGATAGGGGGCTCCTGGCTTCACCCAGAAGCCCCTGCAAACCGGGGCCACCTGTGTGACCTGGCCCTGTCTGCTCCCAGCTGCAATTGGCTGGGATTTCTCTTCTTCAGCAGCCCCCCCCCCCCCCCCCCGCCGCCGCCGTGTTTCTCTCTCTCTCTGGAGACTTACTCTTTCATTTGTTCAGCAACTATTCATTAGGGACCTGTGCTATGCCCCAGAAATACAGTGTGAACAAGAGAGAGTTTCCCCCAGCTTCCAGAGCGGCAGGCAGCTGTTAGGGCGCTGAGTAGGGCAGCTCAAGGCCCACACAGACGCCCCCACACGCCCAGGCCTCCCCGGAGCCTGGTGGTGAAGGGAGCAGGGCAGCCACCTCCCCCACTCAGGTGTCCTGCTCTGAGGGCTGCTTCCCGCTCCGAGCCCTACCCACTGATCCCTCTACCCCCACCTGAGACAGAGAGAATTTTCCTCCTTCTCCAGCCCGGGCCGGACTGTCTAAGGCCAGTGGGTCACGATCTCGCCGATGTCCTCCTTCCCAGGCCGCCCTGACTGCTGGCCTGTTTCTGCTAGTCACGACCTCTCTAGCTATTCCTTAGCAAGGGGGCGATATTCCTGTTTTACACCCCGGGGGCCGGTGGGGTATCAATGGGGTCCCTGACCACCCTGCGTTCGACTAACTAGGAGCATATTTTCCCTGCTCACTTATTTATTTATTGCGTGTGTTACTACTCTTGTCATTCCTCATGCATTTGTGGTCACCTCGTGAAACCAGAGGGTCCCCAAGGAGCAGAAGTGTCCCTTCCACTTCTTTAGGGACCCTTTCCTGAACGAGCATGTGGCGGGGAGCGGCAAGGGCCGGATGCGGGCTGGAGAATCGCACTTCCCTGTCCTCACCGCACCTTCTGCCGCCTTCTCTCGGGGCCAGGGCGCCGACAGGGGCAAACTCTACCAGCCTGGCTCCTCCTCAGGTTCAGCGGCTGGGAGACGCTGCAGGGAGCCTTGCAGGAGGGAAGGAGACAGAGGTCAGGGTGCTTGTCCGACAAGCCCAGCTTCTTCCCTGAGGGATGGTGAGGGGCAGTGGCTCGGTCCCCAGTCCTGTCAGGCAGCCCCTGGGCTGTGGAGCCCACGCCCCCCAGACTCCTGTAACGTAACCCCCTAGAGGCCCGGGAAGACCAGCGCTGCTCACCTCAGGGAGCTCACCTCCTAGCGCTGCTGTCACCACATGGCTTCAGAAGTGTATTCTCTTTGGGTTCTGGGGGCTGGAAGTCCAAAATCAAAGTGCTGGCAGGGCCCTGCCCCCTGTGAGGCCGCAGAGGGGAATCCGTCCTCCCTTCTTCCCTCTGGCGGCTCCTGGGGTTTTTTGGGCCAGCAGGACACCTCTTCAGCCTCTGCCTCCCCGTCACAGGGTGCTCTCCCCTCGTGTCTCTGTCTCTTTGCTTCTTGTAAGGACACCAGTCATCCTGGATTAAAGACCCACCCCTCTCCGGTATGATGTCTGCTCTACTATTAACATCTGCAGTGACCCTATTTCCAAATGAGTGCACATTCTGTGGTATGTGGGGGATGAGGTTAGGGATTCAACATACCATCTTTGGGGGACGCTCCTTATAACACTGGGGGTTGCTTCCTGGTCGGTGTTTCCTTAGCCCTGCCCCTAGCTCTTTGAAGAATCCTTTCCTTGAACCCCTCTTCCATGACCCCTTTGAATATGCTGTTTCCAGCCCTGAAATGGATCCCTGCTCTGACCCTTCCTTGCTGTGTGACGTCGGGCCAGACGCCTAACCTCCCAGAGCCCTGGTTTCTTCATCTCTGAAGTGGAAATAATTTTCATACCTGCTCTACCTACTTTGCTGTGGCTGAAAGCTCTTTGTAAAGGCAAAAGGCCCGTAGCACTGACTGGGATCATTATCATCCTTGGTGTGTGCACAAGGTCCTGTTGGGAAAGGCCCGTGTCTACGTTACTCTCTATGATCTGAACTGAACCTAGCACCACATGCCAATACATGCTGAGTCGACGCTCCTTGCTGTTGCTGATGACGGATCTCGTTCTTCTTGGCCCATCCTTGGGGAGGCTCAACACCGAGCTGCTTCCCGGAATCCAATTCATCCAGGGCCGGTTTCTTAGGGTCCTTTTGATTTGGACTTACACTGAACCTTAACATCACAGGCTGCTCCATCACCAGTCCTGGGAGAAGCCAGCATCCCCCCGAGTGGAGCCCTTACTTATAGTGCGACAGCTATTTTATCTAGGCCGCAGGGAAACAGAGATATTTTAAGATGAGTGTGTCAGCTGGGGTCAGTTTCCGCTCGGCTATCACTCGCGCTGTCAGGAGGAGAGAGGTTTCAGCTGTCCGGCGGGAGCCCATCAGTCACTCCTGGCAGCCCTCAATCAGACAAAGGAGCCCTCTCCTCGGTGTTTCAGAGAGGGAGACTGTATTATTGTTCACACTCAACAAATAATTTTGGACAGGAGTTTTAAGCCCACAAATAAGATCCCTTGTAGGTTTCAAGTGCTTAGATCCCCTAAGATAGCCGACGGCCTTCCCCAAGACTTTGAGTGGCTCCCATTTCTCTCCCGGCACAACTCTCTTTCCCCGAGCTATTTTCATTCGGTCATTCAACCAACATCCACACTGAGCCCCTCTGTGTGCCAGGCCTTTGCCAGGTGCTAGGGACAGTCCTTGAGAGGGGAGAGGCTTATAAGCAAAGAACTCCAGCGCCACAGGAGAAGCCCGTGAGCTAAGGCAGGTGCAGAGTGCTGGGGGACCCGAAGGAGTGAGCAGCTCTCCCCGGGGGTGGGGAGGTGGAGGGCGAGGTTGCTCCGAGGGACAGCCCAGCTGGGCTCCAAGGACTTCTGCAGATGGATGGGGGACAGTAAGGACATTCCAGGAAGGGATAAGAGCAAAGTTAGAGATGTGGGGAGGAACAGCTGGGATTGTGAGCGGTTTAACAGGTGGGGAGTAGAAGGAGGTGAGGCTGGGGAGTCAGGGTTACGGCTCGATGATGAAGAGCCTTGTCCACTAAGCAGAGTAGAAGCTCCAGAAAGGGCAAGCACCTTGCCTGCCTGGCTCCCCACCGTTTCCCTGCTCCTGGAACAGTGCCTGCCCGGGGGAGACATTCAGGAACTATTCCCCGAGTCCACGAAGGAGTAGTGAGGGCCGGGCGAGGAGGATGACGCCGAGCCAATCCCTCTGTCAGCCCGCTGCCATCTCGCCGCTCTCCAGTTAAACACATTGCAAGATTCCCAGCAGCCACTGGGTAACATTTTTTTCTTTGGCGGGCACTCAAGGCTTTGCTGATCGATAGCCCATCCCCTTCGCCAACTGTCTGTTCCAAGTCAGGAGTTGGCAGACCATGGACAGCCGGCCGACTCTGGCCCACCACCTGCTTCGGTAAATCATTCTTATTGGGCCCCAGCCACGCCCATTGGATTAGATGTTGTCCGTGGTGGCTTTCCTCCTACAAAGCAGAGTTGAGGTGTTGCAACAGACCCCTTCTGGCCGGCAAAGCTGGAAATATTTACGATTTGGCCCATTTGCAGAAAAAGTTTGCAGCCCCTGTGCTAAGTCTTTGGACCTAGCACCTTGAGCGTAGCAGATGCTCCACCCGTAGTTGCTGAACCAATCAGTGAGGGAACTTCATGAGTGCACCTACCCCCACACATCCCTCCTGTCTTTTGGCTCACACCCTGCCTTGCATGCTCTTGTTGCCTCCCAGGCCTGGGCACAGCACTGTCTGGTGACCTATCCGCAAGACAGAGCCGTAGGGCAGGGCTGGACACCCCCATACACAGGGCCAGGACAGACAGATCCTGGGGTTTTTATTCGGATGTGGCTGCTGTTGGAAGGTTCTGGCACCAGGGCAGCCGTAAAGCCATGGGAAAGGCTGGGGGATGGGTCAGAGATCTTTGACTTACAGAAACCCTATCAAATTGCTGAGGAAAACAGGAGGGCTTATTGGGTGGGAAGTGGAGGGCAGTCTCCAGGTCTGGGAAAATTCAAGAGACTGGGCAAATCCAGGGACCAGAGTCGAGGAGGCCATGACCCCCCTTTTCATCCACCCATCTTCCCTCATCTCTGCTCTTGAATCTACCTGCTTCCTTCTCCCCTTTGACAGTCAGGTTTGCTCCCACTGGCAGCAAGTCTGGCCACCACCAGGCCTAGATGTCAGTTTTCCTCTTTTGTAATCTACTGGGCCAAGGCCCCCATAAACTCTAGTTAGAAGAGTCTTGGGGAAGGACTCTGATTGGTCAGATTGGGGCTTCGGACCCCGTCTCTGGGCTAATCCCCGTAGCAAGGGGCTTGAGTACCCTGATTGGCCTGGCCTGGGACACATTGTGGGTGGGGTCTATTACCAAAGGAACGAGGGTTAGTGCAACCTAGCTGGGGATCTGAACAAATGTCCCTCAGCAGGTAGCGGTGTCCCAGCAAATGGCGCAGAGCCCCGCCTACAGAGCTGAGGCACCAAGGGAGCAAGGAAGTGTCTTAGACACAACAGGAAACCCTACTTGCAAACTGGGGCACAGAGTCAGCTTCAGGCAGCAGCACTGGTGACGTTGCTGAGTCCTAGAATCTAGAGTTGGGGTTTCCTCAAATTCTTCCAGTTAAGACTGATCCTGGTAACAGAGGTGGGTCTGAGCCTGCAGGGCTGAAAGAGTCAGTGGGTCCAGCTGAATGCGCGTGTGTGGGGATGTTGCAGGGGCTGGGAACAGCCAGATTCTGCCCGTTCAGTAAGCCCTGCTCACATGTCCTTCCTCCAGGCCACCCTCTCTGACCTTCCCTCCTGGAAGGGCCCTCCTCCACCTTGGACTTCTCACTGAACACGGGCTCTTTTTTCCCCTTGGGCACTTACCACATTTCCTGCCCAGGATTGTTCCCACAGCTGTCTCTCTGTGACGGGGTCTCACGCTAGCTGGAGAGAGAGAGAGAGAAGATGGCAGACACTAGGTCTTCTACTTGATTATTTTCCTGGAAGGCTCTAGCACTACCCTATGTGTATCTCACAGAATCCCTGAAATGTGGAATTGAAAGCCACTTTCTGGTGGCTGCTTTAATGCTCTTGGGGGCACCTCCAGCGATGGCAGACTCTCTTCTTTCCCAGACATGTATCACATGGAAGACAACTCTGATTCCACCAAAACACTTTCTGCCTCGTCGTAACCTCTTCTCAGTGGTTCCCGCTCATTCTGGAGGACCTCCAAAAAAAATTGAGTTGCTCTTCTAAATTGCAGGCTTTTAAATATTTGAAGAACATGATCATGGTACTTTCCTTCCATATCTTCTCTCCAGGCAGACTCCCCAGGTCGCTGTTACTTAGTGGTGGCCAGTGGGTGAGGGATGGAGTGGGCCATGGGTACCAGACTCAGCATCCCAGTCAGGTCTGGTTGGAGCAGAGCACTTACCAGGGCCATTAAAGGGGACTCACTTGGCTTTGTGTGTTAGGATGCGTACAGGTAGAATACAATAGAAAACCCAAGCAAAAGGGGCTCAAATAATTAGAAAAAAGGATTATCTCTCAAGGAAAGGTCCTAAAGTGGAGTGGTGTTGGTTAGTTCAGTGCCCCCACAACAGCCGTTGATGACCTGGGGCATTTCCATTTTGCACCCTATATACTCTTCTTTTGGCTGGTCTTAAATTTCCAGATTCCTCAGGGTGTCGAGTAGGCTGCTGCAGTTCCAGACCTCACATGCTAGCAAGATTTAGAGGCAGAAGAGGGGCAGGGGCCAGTGTTTCTAGGGGTTCTTTTTAAGAAAGAGGAAAACTTTACCCAAAGCCCCCTAAATGACCTTGCCCCCATGTCTTCCTTGGCCAGAGTTGGATGATGGGCCATTTTCAAAACCGTAAGTGGTGAGGAGAAAGGAATCACTTCGATGAGTTTAGATTCATCAAGATTGACCCCCTGGGGGAGGCGAAGGATTAGCCCCAAGGACAGGAAGACCTGAATTCAAATACCAGTTTCATCCACTTTGTAGCTGAGCTCCAACAGCTTAATGTGAATCACTAGTAGCTTGATGTGAATCATTTAATCACCGAATCACGTCACTGACCCCGTTTTCTCCTCTGTGAAAGGGGCTCAGCGATAGTGCCCGCCCGAAGAAATGGTGCGCGATCATTTAAAGCAACTAGTACAGATCCTGGTACAGCTAATGAACGATGTTTTCTGTTCTTTTCTTTCTTCCCCTGATCTCAGACCGCGGACCATGTCACACTGGCTCCTGCCTAGTTTCTTTGTTGCTTTTAAGCCCCGTTTCTCACATCTGATGTTTATGAAACCTTTTTTTCCCCCATAAAACCTAAATGCAGGAATTTACGTTTATCCCTTTTGCATGTTTTCGGCCCCTTATTTCAACCTGTCAAGATATTTTTGAGTCTCGATTCTACCATCCTTTCTATTAACAATCCCTCCGGCTTTGTGTCAACTGCAAATTTGATAAGCACCTTTCTGTTCTGCTTCATCCACGTTGTTGAGAAAAGGGTGGAGGCAGACAAGGTCACGGGCTGAGCCTCTGGGGCTGTGGGAGCTGCCTGCCGGGCCGACAGTAGGGCCCCAGCACTGCCTCCCCAACGCCTGTACCATCAGGCAGACAACGCTTGGCCTTCGTATTCAGGACGCGGAGGCTTTGGGGAATGTATTTCTTGAATTGCCACACCACGCCCTTTGTCACAGGCACCCCCTTGTCCCTCCTGTTCTCGCTGTCCTTCAGGACAGGGATGCAGGCAGGCACGGCCCTTCCCGGGGCGCTTCTGCTGGCTCCTAGGGATTCTTGCTTCCTGCTCTCTACGTCCTTACTGGGATTCAATGTTCTGTTCTAAAAATCAGGACGTAGGCTGTTAATAGTTCACCATGTCTGCACTCTCTGTCAGCCCTCCAGGATGCCTGCCAGGGCTTCTGTACTGGCCCCTGAGGTCTTGCCATGAGCTCTCCAAGAGACCAGAGTCACTCTGGCTTTGTATATATACACACACACATATATATAAAATACAGTATACAGTATATATACATTTTTGAGAGAGAGAGAGAGAGAGAGAGAGAGAGAACGCGTCGGTGGGGGGTGGGGAAGGACAGCCAGAGAGAGGATCTTAAGCAGGCTCTATGCCTAGCGAGGAGCCCAAGGCGGGGCTCAATCCCACCACCCTGAGATCATGGCCTGAGCTGAAATGAAGAGTCAGACGCTTAACCGACTGAGCCACCCAGGCTCCCCCTGGCTTTATGTATGTTGAGTCCGATTTTCTTTCTTTCTTTTTCTTCTCTTCCTTTCCCTTCCTCTCTCCCTCCCTCCCTCTCTATTTCTTGAAATAAACATTTTTAGATATTTTCCAGTATAATAAGTACATATTCTTTGCCACAAATTTGGAAAGCACCCACCTTGAGACATGACCCAATTCACAGTTCCGTGTGCTCCCTTCCCATAGGTATAGTCTGATTGTGTTAGGTAGTTGTAAACAGGTGATAAGAGAATTAAAATACATCTTACAAATATTTTGAAATGCTATGGACCGCAGTTTTTTTACTGTACAGGTAATACAGGGAACAGGAGCGCATGCCCACACAACATGTGTGACCGTGCAAGCAAGTTTGGGTCCCTTACCTTGTTTCTACTTAACCCGTCCGCCTACCTTGTCCGGGCTCTTACAAACTCTAGAAGGGTTTTGATGACTTTGGGAGAGTCCATAGGCTGGATGCCCTGAGTTGCCCCCAGAAGCTGGCCCAAACACCTAGGTTGTAGTGCTTGCCCTGAACTCGGTAGCTATGTGACCTGGGGCAAGTCACTTATTCTGCCTGGCTTCCAAAAAAGGGACTTGGCCTAGATATGCAATTCTCAATCTTTTAGGGTTTCAAGACTCCCAGTGACGACTAATTATATTTTTATTATCTATTGCTTGGGAAAAAATGCCTGCGACTTTGGGAAGGTTGTGAGTTGAGCTTTGCTGGAAGAGTGTCACTCACGTCAATGTCCTAGAAGTATCTGAAGGAAAGATTCAAGGTCCGAGGTTGGGGGAAACTCCAGAAAGCCTCTCTTCTCCTGCTCCCTTTTCCATTTTCCCCAAAGACTGTAAGAAAAAGAGATCAGAGGATTGGGGAATGAAAGAGTAGGTGAGGCTAGGGTTGTAGGGGGACATGGGGGGTGGGGATGAGGGACGGGGGAGAGGGGCTGGGGGGGAGGGGGAGGGGGGATGAAGGAATGGGGGCTGGGAGATGGGGGATGAGGAGCTCCACTATGGATGTGGTAGAACGGTGTTGCCTGTCTTCTTTACCCTCCTGCTTTCCCCCCTCGTGCATGGGGTAGGTTATTTTTGGTACAATCCATCAAAGGAACGCTGTGTGAGGTGGTCAATGTTAGCAGCAGAAAGGTGGGTTGTCTTGTAGCTGCTCCTCTCGAGGACGTGAGCGTCCCTGGGAGCTGGGAGAATATCTCCCCAGCTTCAGACTCAAGGAGCAAAGACCCGTGGACCTGTTTCCCCTGGGAAGGCAGCAGGAAGAGAGGAAAGAGGGAAGGGGGACATGGAAAAGACCCTCAGACTCCCATTTGAGACCCCCTCCCCGCCCCCCGGCCCCAGGGCTCAGGAAGGAGACACCCTGCACCCTCCCATAGAGCGAGACAGCCCCTCCACAGGGGCTCCTAGCACCAGAGAAGGCAGCATGACCTTGGAAAATGGAGAAGTAAGGAAGGCAGACAGGTCTTGGTGGGGCTGTGGTGTAGGGAAAAAGCAGGAAGAAGTTGCAGATGGCGGGGAGGTCGGGGATACAGACAGAGGTCAGTGGTGGAAGGGTGTGGGAGCAGGGGGAAGCCCTTGCCCGTGAGGACCGCCAACAATGAGGTGGTGGCGGTGGGGAAGGCACGGCTCCCATCTGAGTTCTCACCTGCCTCCGCCCGTGCCCTCTGTGTGGCTGCAGGTGCCTCCTTCCTTCCCCTGAGCCCCAGCCTACTCACTTGGGCAGTGGGGCGGGCGGAGATGAGGAGGGCAGAGCAGTCTGCAAAGCCTCCTTCTGCTCCATCTTGGGGTCCCCTCTCCGCACGGTCTCGGGGGACAGCCCCCAGCCTCCCCAGGCCTGCAGTGGTGGCCTTGAGACCCGCGCCTCATTCCCTAGATGTAACTACCCATTACACGGAGCCGCTCTCTACCAAGCTGGGGCTGTGGCAGCTTTATTATAAGTTTATTACATGCTAATTCAAGCAAATAAATTTGCCCCAGCTGTGAAGCAGAGGAGATTAATAACCTCAAAGATTACTTTGCTGCTTTGATGAGTTTCTTGAGCAGAGTATATTTAGGAAAAGCAACTAGATTAGTCAAAACCCCCTTTAATTATTAGTGACACTGTGCAAACGACTCTATACGACTGGAATACCAACTACTTAACTCCCTGACCTTCTTATTCAAATAAACACATCTTATTATAGCAGCGTGCCTTCCTAGTGCACACACCACGGCAAACTGCTGGCCTTGGACCTGGCACTGGGGCAGGCGGTATGCGAACTCCATCCATGAAGGGTGGGATGACAGCCTTAAAGGTCTACATCCCCGTTTCCCTGTCTTCACCCTTGGATTGGATCGGGGCCACGGGGAGTGCCGTGGATGTCCTAGAGTTAGAAGAAACAGTTATCAAATGAGGGAAAGGACTTGCCCAAAGTCATGCAGTGAATTAGCCATATGGTCGCTGGAGCTCTGCCCCCTAAATCTTCCACTCCAAAATCAGTTTTGCAGCAAGACACTGGGTCTGCCTCCAGTGGAAACTGTGAAGGTGACCAAATCCAATTGCAGGGATGCTCTCACCCCTCACTCTTACGCAGGCATATTGGGCCTTTGCTTCCTTCCATCTTAGAGCTTTTCTTCAGAGAAGCCTTATGCCGCATGGAAATGCCGCCTCCGCACATTCAGAGAATGAAGGTGGAGGAGTCACGTAACCAGGGATGCTGGCATCTCCTGCCAGGGGAGGGAAAGAGAGCCCTTCGGGTGGGTCCTCTGCTCAACGGACCGAGCACAAAGTCCCATCCCTGAATGCCAACAATGGGCGCATGAAGGAGGCTCTACCCATTTGTTTTCTAGATGAAGAAACCAAGGCTCAGGGAGTTTAAGCAACTTGCCCTGAAATGCCCTGCCCCCACTTGCCTACCTGGAAAATAGCCCCTGGTCTCTTCTGCCTCAGCTCAAGTGTCACCTCCCGTGTGAAGCTTCCACACTGTCTCTGGCGCTGATTATGCTCAGTGGTGCTGATTTGCTTAGGATTTGTCTCCTTTATTTGTCCCTTAAAATCAAGAACTGGATCTCTTTATCTTCGTGTCCTGTATTCCTGGTAGAGAGCCTGGTCTGTACTAAGTGCTCAGCTAACATTGACAAAGACTTGAAATTGTTCTGGATAATCTTGGTCATATGGGCAATGTCTGAACCTACTTATTGGCAACTTGGGAATAAGTAGTTATAGTTCCCTCATACAATTCAACAAAAAAATTGCAGGTGGAAAAGAAAAAAGTAATAATATGGAAAAGAATTATAGAAAAAAGGCCGACATGTATCTCAAGTGGAGAGTCCCTTTCTCAAGTAGCAACAAAGGCAGAATTCATAAAAGATAGATCTGACTATTTACAAATGCAGATTTTTTCCCACAGGCTAAGTGTAGGTTCCTTTCCCATATTGCCTGCATGTCTTCCCGGTCAGCCACTTGCAGGCAGAGGGAGAGGGAGAAGCAGACTCCCCGCTGAGCAGAGAGCCCGATGAGGGACTCCATCCCAGGACCCTGGGATCATGACCCCAGCCAAAGGCAGACGCTTATTCACTGAGCCACCCAGGCGCCCAAGCTACTTGCTTTTATTCCAAATTTTAAAAAGTATCATCATAGTGAAAAATCTGCTGGTAGAAATGCTTGGATCAAACGATGCTTTGGCTTATTATTTGGAGGATGAGAGAGATTTCCTCCAAGATTTTACTCCCTCCTTCTTCCTTTTGTAATAGAACCTCAAGATTTTAGCTGAGCAACTGCACCGCAGCAAAATGTTACATTTCCTAGTTTTCCTTGCAGCTACCTGGTCAATGGGGGTGTAAATGGAAGTTCTGTGGACAACTTCTGGCTTCTTCCCTTAAAGAGAACTGGCCTCCTTTCCCCCTTTGCTCTTCTTGCTGGCTGGCGTGAGACCGGATCTGGAGCAGCCATCTGCATCACAAGATGGAAGCCACGCGTGGAAGGTAGTGGAGTAACAAACAAGGGGAAAGAAGGCTAAGTCCCTTGCACCACAGGGTCATCACACCAGCCCTAGAAAGCTTACACTAGAATTGTTAAGTGAGAATTGTATATTATTGTTATTTTAGGGTCTTTGCTACAGCATCAAACTTGTATTCTAACCATAGAACGCTTTGGTATGAATAACTGAGGATCAGCCTGACTGTTGATGTTGTAAAATCTCAAGACTGAGGTGCCTATACTACTCTGAGCATGTTTAGGAGCTGCTCAAATTTTAATAGATTGGAATTGGAAGATTTCTTTTAAGATAACTTGTTTTGGGGGCGCCTGGGTGGCTTAGTTGTTAGGCGTCTGCCTTCGGCTCAGGTCATGATCCCAGGGTCCTGGGATGGAGCCTCATGTCGGGCTCCCTGCTCGGCAGGAAGCCTGCTTCTCCCTCTCCCACTCCCCCCTGCTTATGTTCCCTCTCTGTCAAATAAATAAATAAAATCTTAAAAAAAAGATAACTTGTTTTGTAGATGTGACTTTAGAAACTTGTAAAATTTTCCACAATTATAAAAAATTAGTTTTGAAAAAATGGATCCATAAAAACGGAAAAAAAAAAGACCTAAATTGTGAAAGCAAAATGAAGGAAAGAAACCCGTGTATTGATTGGTATGGTAGCATAATTACACAGAAAAGAACTGTTTCAAGAGACTTAATTAATTAAATTAATTTGATTATCAGCCCAAGGGGGATATACCCTAATAAAAACAGCTGCTAAAAAAACTTTTTCAAATTGTTTATTGATATGCATATTACTAATGATAATGCTGGTATTGTTCATTTGAGACTGTTCGGTTTATATTGTGAGATAAGGAAGTGAGTAATTATGTTGGTTTTATTGGGTTTTATGCTCAATGTGAAAGAAAGGATTATATGGATATAAGACTGATGAAGCTAAGTGAAAGCCCTATAATCCTGAGTCTGAATAGGGAGTATCAATATGAATTCAGGAGTATTTTATTATTTTTAAAGCTCTGTCCATTTTCTATACAGTGGAAAGACCTGGGAATAGTAACTAACCCAGGAATATTGAACACCCCTACAAACCAGATTGTGGTTTCTAAATACTATTACCTAAAAAATGGGGATCCAAGAGTTATTTATTTATTTATTTATTTATTTATTTATTTATTTATTATTTATTTGTCAGAGAGACAGAGCACAAGCAGGGGAAACAACAGGCAGAGGGAGAAGCAGGCTCCCTGCTGAGCACGGAGGCCGATGCGGGGCTCGATTCCAGGACCCTGGGATCATGACCTGAGCCGATGGCAGATGCTTAACCGACTGAGCCACCCAGGCATCCCCCAAGATTTTTTTAAAAAGATTTTATGTATTTATTTTTACACAGAGAGAGAGCACAGGCAGGAGGGAGTGGCAGGCAGAGGCAGAGGGAGAAGCAGGCTCCCTGTGGAGCAGGGAGCCCGATGCAGGACTCGATCCCAGGACCCTGGGATCATGACCTGAGCCAAAGGCAGACGCTTAACCGGCTGAGCCACCCAGGTGTCCCAGGGATCCAAGATCTTTGAAGAAATGATGGATTCCGGTTCTGGGGCACAAAATGTATAAGATGACCCCAGAAAATTTGTTATGTCAAAGATTACTAGTTAGTAGCAACTTGAAAAGGCGTCTACTGGCCAAAGGTGGGTCAGTTTGATTATCAATAAAATAATAACTGCAATGGATTGAAACATATTTGGTCATATGGGCACTCTATGCAATGCTATCTGTGCCCTAGCTGACCTTACTCATTGACAATTTGGAGAAAATTTAAGATATTTTTCAAGCCATGAGTTCATAATAAATTTTAAAAAGAAAAGAAGAAAAGCCACCCATGATCACTTTTGAAGGATGTTAGGGAACCTACTAAGTATTTTGAAAACTGGCAAATGAAGAGAAAGAATCAAGCTGTATGAACCACAGGATAAAGAAATGGTTGATAAGTAGCTCTGCATATGAAGAGTGAGATACAGAATTAGAATAACATCATTTTGCAACTCTTAATGAAATTGTGGACAACTCGATATAATGTGCTAGGTGATGGAAGAACACAGCACTCTCCATGAAGTGTCATTGCCAAAAAAACTGGACCTGAATTTTATCAAACCTCTATACCTAACTATCAATAATCTTTTGAAAGAGAAGGGAAAACATATTGAAGGACACTGCGGGGATGCAATCAGCAAAATCCCAGGTGTGCAAAGCCTACAGAACCATGATTCCAGGCTTTTCAATGAGCAAGGTAGGTGTCTGTGTGGTGGTAGGGTCAATGCGGTTCAGTGGCATCCGTCCAGCCTGGGATGTCAGCGGCAGAGCGGGTAAGAATGGTGTCCCTGGGGCAGGGGGGTAGGGGGGCAGCAACCCAGTGTGGGGTGTGGGAGCCCAAGCAGGGTGAGGAGAGAGTCTTTGTGGCATGGCACGGAGGGTTAGAGTCCAGGTGAGGAGCATCTGCATTGGCGAGTGGTGGGTGTTCAGAGGCTGGGGCGGGGTGGGAATGGCCAAATGGCCCAGCGTGGGGAGTTAGAGCCTGATCAGGGTGAGGGAGAGCGTCCACACGGGAGGGGCGTCCTGGTGGGGGAGGTAGGGTGTGGTGTATTGGAGCCAGACGGGGCTGAAGAGGGCATCTACGTGGGGCGGACAGTGGACAGCAGTGGTCTCATGAGGGATTTAAAAGCCAAAGCCGGGTAAAGGAGGGTGCCCACGCGGGCGTCCACAGAGGTGATGCTTTACACAGACATGGCTTCATTCAGTAAGAAAACAGGCGGAGGGTAATCACGGGAGCACTATCTCACGGTCAGAGGGAGTTACAAATATGGAAGAGGGGAAAATGAGAAGTAACTGTGGTATGGGACTGGAATTAGGGATGTTCGTGTGAATTCATGTTTTTCAATATCTAGATAGATATGGATATAAATATAGATGTAAATGTGGGTGTGAATGTATATAAATACATGTACATGTTGGTGTATTTGTGTGTGTGTGTGTTTTAGCACAGTCTGTTGAGGGGGCTTAAGAGAAGCGGTATCTTGATACTAATGAGCCGACCTAGTGCCCGAATCCTGATTTCTCAGTACCCTTCTCCACGACAGAGAAGCCAGAACTCCCTGGAGAAAGGGGTGATTCTTTGGCGGGGGCGGAGACAGTAGAAGATGAGGCAAGAATATCTTGTGCCAGGGAATAAGAAAGTGCTCAAAAAACCGGTGAGGGGGTGTTAGAGAGGTACTGAGGGCCAACCTGAGGGGCTACCGCTGGAGCTCAAATCAGGGAAATTTGGAGTATAAAAATAAGTAATGATAGGGGTGCTTGTGTGGCTCAGTCATTAAGCGTCTGCCTTCGGCTCAGGTCATGATCCCAGGGTCCTGGGATCGAGCCCCGCATCAGGCTGCCTGCTCAGCGGGGCGTCTGCTTCTCCCTCTGCCTGCTGCTCCCTCTGCTTGTGTTCTCTGATGAATAAATAAATAAAATTAAAAGAGAGAGAGAGAGAGAAAGAAATATAGAAGAGAAGGTGGGATTCGAATCCCCCCCCTTGGCTATCTCCACAGTCATAATGACTTCAGCCAAGAGGTTAGTGGATGCCGAGCGTAGGGAGTAAAAGTCTGATGAGAAGTGGGTATGTACATAGTCTCAAACCAGCTGCCATCCAAAATATTGACTAATTACAAGGAAAAATGAGTACATTTACTATGGAATAACCTGGCCGACCCAACGGAATCAAGTGATTAAAGCGAGTGTCGCTGCTAAGAGGACAAGCGAAACTGCGTGGCCCCGGATAGGCTGCAGTAGGCCCACAGCGCCACTCAGTGTGGTGCTCTTGTTAAAAGGCATCGGCTGAAACGAATCGTGGAGAGACGTCAGGAAACTCAAATTGAGGGGATTCTGCAAAATCACTTGCCCATGATCTTCCCGAGTGTCCAGGTCATGGAAGTCGGCGAGAGGCGGAGGAACTGTCCCAGCTTGAGGGCGACGAGTGAGACCTGACGATCAAATGTAATGCACGATCCTAGATCGCGGCTTTTGCAATAAAGGACATTCCTGGGGCCACCGGTGGAACTTGGGTTGTCTGGTAGGAACGAATCAGTGTTCGTTTCCTAATTGTGATGGCCGTATTGGGATTATGTAGGAGAGGGTCACTGTTGCGGGAAAGACATGCTCGCGTCTTGTCTGTGTGTGTGTATACAGTGGGGGAGCTAGTGGTGCTGGGACATCATGTCAGCCACGCATTCTCAAACGGTTAAACAGAGAAAGTACTTTGTACTGTCCTTGCAAGAATGTTTTTGTAAGTTTGAAGTTATTTTAAAATAAAAAATATCTCTGGCATTCAAAAAAAGTAAGCTGTTCATAATAGCCCGTAAGTGGAAATAACCCAGATGCCTATCAACAGATGAATGGATAAATAAAATGTGGTGTATCCATACAATGGACTATCATTTGGTAATAGGAAGGAACAAAGTACACGCTACAACATGAAGGAACCTTGAAAACATTATGCTAAGTGAAAGAAGCCAGTCATCAAAGACCATATATTACATGAATCTATTCATAGGAAATGTCTGAATAGACAAATTTGTTGAGACAGAATTGTCCTAAAATTGGTCACGGTGATAATTGCACAATGCTGTGAAGTATGAAAAACAACTGACTTCAAGAGAACTGCATGGTACATAAATTATATCTCAATAAAGCTGTTACCAAAAACAAAACAAAACAAAACAAAAACAAAACCCAAACCAGAGTGCATATGCATGATTAACCAATATATGAATTCCAGTGTAATCCTAATCCAGTAAGATTTGTTTGGGGGCAAAAATGAACCTTCTTTCAAATTCAGTTAAATTCAACACGAATTTGTGGAGCACCTACTACAAAGTAGAGTTTATTTTTTAATTTTTTTAAAAGATTTTATTTATTTATTTGTCAGAGACAGAGAGAGACAGAAGGAGCACAAGCAGGGGGAGCAGCAGGCAGAGGGAGAAGCAGGCTCCCCGCTGAGCAGGGAGCCCGATGCGGGGCTCGATCCCAGGACCCTGGGATCATGACCTAAGCTGAAGGCAGATGCTTAACCGACTGAGCCACCCAGGTGTCCCTACAAAGTAGAGTTTAAAAGGAAGTAAAAAGTGCCTAGGCTCTGGACTAGGAGCTTGAGATTTAAGAGTAGGAGACAAGAGGGGGCGCCTGGGTGGCTTAGTCGGTTAGAGCATCGGCCTTCGGCTCAAGTCATGATCCCAGGATCCTGGGACCGAGCCCCGCACGGGCTCCCTGCTCAGCAGGAGGCCTGCTTCTCCCTCTCCGACTCCCCCTGCTTGTGTTCCCTCTCTCGCTGTCTCTCTCTCTGTCAAATAAATAAATAAAATCTTAAAAAAAAAAAAAAAGAATAGGAGACAAGAGGAGACCCAGGAGCTCAGACAGGTAAGGAGGACCACTACTGCGGGGTCACTGCTGTTGCAGAAGAGGGCCCAGGGGCTGTGGGAGCCCAGGAGAGGGGCACTTTATCCATTCCTCCTGGGAGGCCTGCCTGGAGGCGGTGACCCAGAGCTGAGTGGGGCGACCTGAGGAAGTCAGGTGGAAGAAGGTAGTGCAGGGAAGAATCCTGCAGGCACAGAAGCCACAGAAGCCACAGGACAGAGACCAGGCACTGCATGGCATGTTTTGGCAAACTGCAAGGGGTTAAGTGGGAGGCCTGGGCAGGTGCGCAGGCGCCCAGAATGGAGGCCATGGTGCGGCAGGGTCAAGGCCGGCCTTGAGAGGGCAGAAGCCACCTCGTGCGCAGAAAGACAACAGAAGGTCATTTGCAGCTTCCAGAAGGTTAATAGAAGCAGGAAATCAGGTGACAATTGACAGTGCCCATTGGAGCAGAGGAGCAGAACACTGTCCCCTAGATTGTCTGTCCCTTTATGGGTTAACTGGTCCCCGCTGAGCTCCCAGGCCCCAAGGCTTCTCTGTCACTATGGATCACTCTACAGAGTTGGTCTCGCCTGCTCGCCAGCCAGCTCGGTTCCCTGGAGTCTGGCTGTCATTTGATTCCCCTGGAAGCCAGCTGCTGTGTGGGTGGGAGGGAGAGGGGGAGCAGGGTTTCAGGGACAGATCTTCTCTGTGCAGAGCTCACGTCTGCTCCATGCTCCAGATGGAGGTGCCAGTCCCCTCCCTGAACAGAAGACAAACTCCAAAGCTGTCGGGCCAAGTTGGCTCACCTTGGAGACTCCTGGGAGGCAGCGGGGGGCAGGGGGGGACGGGAAGCAAATAAAGGGCACTTTTGATTTCTTTGCAAGAGCACGGCTCAAAGCGTCCTGCGTCAGGAGTGGGGGTGGGAGGGGGGGTGCAGAGGGGCAGAAAGGATTTGTGTCTCGGGACCATTCAGCAGAAGATCCAGAAAAATATTTCCCTTCCCCTGCCCCTTCTTCCTCACCCCCAAACCTGTGGGGCTATAGAAAAGCCCACCCCATCTCCAGTATCATTGGCAGCACGACTCCCATTTCACAGAAGGAGCAGCTGAGGTGGTGCAGAGAGGTTGAGTAACTTGCCCAAGGTCACAAAGCTGGCTTTCCACCCAGGAGTGGCTGGTTCTAAAGCCTGCGTGGTGCAGGATATAGAACAGGACAGACTGGAAGATCCTCCCAACCCTGCAGAACCCGGGGCGGTGGGGGGGCGGTCACAGGAATTCTGAAAGCCATCAGAAGATGCTTCAGAGGGTCTGGGTGGGCCTGAGCTAAGGCGAAATGGTGCATCTGTCCAGTCATGGCATACATTTTTATTTAGTGCCTATCATGTGCCGGGAACACTTCCCAGCTGGACTGCAGGCTTGCAGGGTTCCAGGTGCCGGGGACACAAACACGAAGAAGTCGTGGTACTTGCCTCGGGGCTGGGTGGGAAATGCATGTGTAAGCTCCAAGCACAGGGGTAGAAGAGAGCACGGCACTCCATGAGAGGGGACGTGAGCGGGGGGGCTTCCCCGAGCGGAGGCATTGCCTTGTGGAATTTCCTCCCGTCCACTCGCAGGGGCCCACACTTGGATCCGTCGGCACCCTGAGCACAGGGTGCTTGCACACTGAGCACACAAATGGAGGGACAGTTCTGGAGAGCCAGCTCGTTGACATCATCTAGGACTGCTTGGGACGCCAGATTATAACAAGAAGGTTGCTCGGCACGTTTTCAATCAGAACAAGGGGAGCTGGATGGAGCAAATATTCAACTGCATCAATAAGAAAGGTTGATGCACCTGTCTCTCAGGAAGGAAGACGTGAGCGTAGCACGAGAATACTAGACATCCGTAAGCACGGAGCCCTGCCTCCACTGCGACAATTCTGCATGATGTGATCTAAAGCTTCTTGGAGAAGCTAGATTTATCTGCTCAGCTTTCCCTGAGTCGGCCTTTCATGGACATCCTCTAACAGTGCAGCTTAGATGCCCTTCTGCTACAAATGTCCCCACCACAGAAGAAACCTCCAACTGACTTTCAAGCAAGTAGCTCCTTTTTCGCAAGTTTGAAATGAAACTGACAAATGGTTGCAACTAACCGGTGGGTTCAAGAAATTGCTTTCTCATCCTACTTGGTGGATTAGCAGGCTCAGCAGGGCTGCGGGGAGCTGGGCTTCAGGGTCCCGGGGCCTTCAGACTCTTCTCCCACCCACTCCCACCCCACTCTCTGCCTCATCCTCCCCCTCCTCCCCACCCCCAGTCTACACTGAGTTTGCCAGTCATCGCCAGGCTGGACCGCCAAGCTGAGCCGAGCTGTCTTTCCCCAGTCGAGCCCCCACTATCTGCCCAGCAACCTCATCTATTGTGGCAACACAGTGGCTGACCACCCCACCGACGTCTTCAGCGCTAATGAAATGGTTTAATTTGACACAGATCTCCGAAAAGTTTCTAAACTGTTAAGGGAGGCAAATTTTTAGTAAACGTGTTAAACGTGGCCGACTGGACACTTGGACATAGTGGGCTGTTGCCACACCGAGTTGATAAGCCTGGATGGCCACGGGGCGTGGCTGCGGGCAGGTGGCGGAGGCAGCCCAGGGCCGAAGGAAGGGGGCA
Source organism: Callorhinus ursinus (assembly GCF_003265705.2). Taxonomy (NCBI): domain Eukaryota; kingdom Metazoa; phylum Chordata; class Mammalia; order Carnivora; family Otariidae; genus Callorhinus; species Callorhinus ursinus. The sequence goes on from NW_027397096.1 coordinate 14,551,507, forward strand.
CCTCTATCCCGAGCCTCCCGGGACTGACTCAACCTGGGGGTGTCACTCTGGTACCACCCCCGTCTTAAGGCAAGTTGTTACCAAGGAGAGTTCAGGCACCAAACTGTATCCCATACAGGATACATACCACCCATTCAGGACCTTCCTGGAGTAACACTGTCATTCACTTGCTCCCCTGCTTCCAAGGAGGAGAGTCAGGTGGGTGGGTGCCAGTCTGCCCTTCAGTAGTGGGTGTTATGAGTGAAGCATAAGAAGAGCTGAGTATGGTGGCTTTGGGCGGTGTGGGAGTGGGGTGTCCAATCAATTGCAGGGCTAGCCAGCCGGACCTGCGCTGCGTTTCTGCGGCACTGTTTACGTTATAGTAACTGGAGTCCAGGGTCCCATGCTGGAGGGATGGGGGGTGATGAGGCTGGAGCTGCAGGAAGGGGCTGCATCAGAAGGGTCTGGAAGCCTTCCTAGGAGGTTTGAATAGTAGCCCGTTTCTCAACTCTATCAGACCCAACCCTCTTTTATATGAAAACATGTTGTAATGTCCCCATTTACTAGCCTGAAAGAGAATCTGCAAATAACAGAACTTAAGTACTTCTGAAAAACTTCAGTAAAATGCTCAGTCTCTAATATAAGGCAGTAATGTAGTATGAGTGATTCAGAATAAAATACGATGTATTTGAGTATGTAAACAGTTGGGAATGGCTGTGTTAGAGGACATGATGAAGCGGTCAAATGTTTCCACATGTGCAGTCACCGTGAATGTGACAAGTAGATGCAGACTGACCGAGGGCCATTGCCATCGATGACTCGATTTTCCCAATTGGTGAATAACTCAGTAACGTTCTGAACAAAACAAAGCATGCTCTTCTCTTCAATTACAGGGTAGTTAGACTCCAACATGACTTATGATATATTGAAAATGTGCAAAAAGTACTTTGAGTTGACTGTTAAATAAAATTAGACAAAAGGCCCAGATAAGTATAGATTGGTTTCTTCTCCCGTGAATATTATGGGACCTGTCAGGCCTCCAGGGACCCAGGACAAGTCATCCTCGTGCAGGATTGCCTCACACGTCACAGCATCCACAGCCCTGGCCCCGTCTGCTAAATGCCCACATTGAGAACCTCTTTGTGGGTCTGGAGGGCCAACAAAGGTCTAAGGGACAGTGACGGTCAGGCTTGTGGGGCAGCATGCCTCCTCTGGCCGCTGGTTGGGGCCGGGGAGGACATCGGTGGCTAATGCAGTAGTCCAGGGGAGAAGCCAATGAGGGGAGGACTTCCCAATCTGCAGCCCAGTCTGGTACGCACTGTGGGCTCAACTCGTCAGACACACGGGCCAGTGACAGGTGTTGTGGGGGTCAGGCAGCGTGGGGAGCAGGGGTAGGATTTGGGTTCCGGCAAAAATACGGCAGATTGGTTTTGCTGACATTCCACAGAGCTGGGTCCTTTGGTAAGGGAGCCCTTGGTCTTCTCCTGACCCCAGATCCCCAAACTGGCCACGTGCGTTACAGCTCTAAGCTTGGCTTGCCATCCCCAGTTTGGATGCCCAGCTTCCCCCCATCATCTTGTTCCTGCCCCAACCATTGAGCATCTCGTTTTCCTCTAGGGCCGGGGTTAGTGAGGGGTGAGGGCAGAGGTGATGGCCTCGGTGGTTCTTGAGCTGACTTCCATGCAAGCCCAGCTCTCTCTGCTTGACCCTGCTGCTGGGCAGCACTTCCTGTGGGGATGGGGAGGAGGGTCTCTGGTCCTCAATGGCACTGTTAGAAAACCTTAAAAAGCCAGGCCTTCTTGCTGCTGACGTTTTGCCCCTGTTTCCACGTGGGAGTATATTCAAGGAAACATCTATAGCCAAAAGTTATTGAAAAGCAATTTAAATCTTTCCTAAAGTATTCCAAAAAATTCCAAATGGTGATTCTTTTTTTTTTTTTATTATATTTATTTATTTTAGAGCGAGAACGAGCATGACCAGGAGGGGCAGAGGGAGAGGGAGAGAGAATCCCAAGCAGACTCTGTGCTGAGCGCAGAGCCCCATGCAGGGCCCGAGATCACGACCTGAGCCGAAACCAGGAGTTGGGACACCCAACCAAGGGTACCACCCAGGCGCCCCTCCAAACGGTGATTCTATTTAAATTTTCTTTCACCAGAAAGGGCATGGTGGGTTCCTCCGTCTTTTAACAACCTAACGAGGGAGTTGTTATCTGCATTTCACACACATACACACGTGCACAGACACTTGCACGCACGTACACTCGCACCCTCATACACACACCTCACAATCGTAGACAGCTGCCTGCGAACATTCTCTACTTTCTCCTTCTCCACCCAGCTCTTGCGAGATCCCGTCTTCCCTCTGCCCTGCTCACCTTACGTATCTGTTCATTTCTCTTTTACCTATTAAAGGGGATCTTGTCTTTGGCTCTTGGGCCTTTCCTGGGCAGGATAATTCCCCCCCTCACTGCAAATTTGCGCGACTGAGACCCAAGCTGGCAAAGACCAAATTCTCCTCGGAAGGTGTGGGAGCAGAGGGGGCCAGGAAGAAAGGCTGACTTCTTCCTGGGTCATCCACTGAACGTGGGGACATCAGCATTAGGGTCATCCACTGAACGTGGGGTCATCCACTGAACGTGGGGACATCAGCATTAGGGTCATCCACTGAACGTGGGGTCATCCACTGAACGTGGGGACATCAGCATTAGCCCACGTTAGACTCCTTATCACACTCGTGTTTACGTGTCCCCCGCCATGCAGCCAGCTCTCACAGAAACGCCCACATGTGCTCTTTTCCATAATCTCCTCACCCAGTTCTTCTATGGGAACTTTTACACTCCTTCAATATCAAGTTCTGATATTCATAACCATGACTCTGATTAGTGCAAGACTTCAAAGTGCCTTCTGAATCATTAAAGAAAGATTAAATTACATTCAGGATAGTTTCAGCATTAAGTGTAGCTGAGCTAATTCAGATCCTCTGAAAATTGGCAATATGATAAATTGCAACTTTACACAAGCCAGAGTATTCAGCTTAGACCCCCCCTAGAAGCTCAGCAGAGTTAGACCACTCTGACGAGGCCATGAGTCCACAGGAACCCATAAATACACAGGCACATCTGGGCAGGAAGCAGAGCCTGAGCCCCGTCCAGCCAAATGCTGTCACTACCCCGTAAATCTTCCGGAAATTCAAACAGCCGTTAACGTTTGCCGACGTTGTAAGTGATGCTCTCATAATCACTGCCATCTATCTGGGCTTGGCCGTGGACAGGGTCATTTGGTTAATGTAGGATTCCATCTTCATTGCTTTGTAACTAGTTTTTAATCAGCGATGATTGCCGAGCTGGGATGCTGTGGGCCAGCTCGCGGGGCTCTTTCCTCAGAGAGTGCCCATAAATATGTCACAGCAATTAACCAGAGACCCGCGGGAGGGTGGCGAGGGCGGCGGGGTGCAGCCACCAGCCTCTTCCCCTCCCCAAGAGGGGCTCCCTGGCCCCCATCAACCTTTGGAGGGTTGGTGAAGGGCATCAGCAGACAAGGGATGCCCTCGAAGGAGCATCTATTCCAATGATTGCTTTTGACTTGCCCAGCAGTTTAATCTCCCAGGGGGTGGACAAAATGACCAGTCGTCCGGTTCCTCTGAAATCATTTCTGACCGTCAAAGAAAAATTGACTGGCAAACTGAGAATTGTAAGAGTCTTGGGGGGAGGGTCTTTATAATATCATAGGCTGTATATAAAACGAGGCAGAGAAGGCTTAGCACGTGGAAGTTCTCTCTCAGACTTGAGGGAGGTAGAGCACAAAACATTCAGAAAACAACATATAACCATTTATTTCTTTTGATTACAAGACTCTGCAGGAGAGGATGATGTGAGAAGGTGGGAAAACTATTACAAATGCACTTCTGACTGGTCAATCTCAAATGATCCTGATGAGGAAAAGACGGGCAATGTCCCTCAGGATCCAGCGATGGCTGAACAGGCTTTCTAAAGGGACCAAAACACTACATTTTTAGCAGAAATATATGAGCACCCTTGGCTCAGAGCAACAGGTAATAGAGCTCTTTTCATTGTCTGCCGGACTGATGAGTGTAGCTTTAATGTTCATTTCCTATTTTGTGATTTAGAGCGTCTTTTCATATGTTTCGTATGTTGAGCCATTTGGATTGGCTCGTCCATAAGGCACCTATTCCTGTCTTTTTCCCCTTTATCTGTTGGGTTGCCTTTGTCTTGTCAATTCACAAGAGCTCTGCATATATTATGACCTTCGTCCTCCGCATTACAAATATTTTCTTCTGCCAAATCTGTCCTTGGTCTATCTTCAGTTTAAATTTCTTTGCCATGTGAAAAGTTTAAGTATTTTTTGTGCTAAAAGATTTTCATAATGTTAGATATTTTTTTAATGGCGTTTGGGTTTCTGGTTTTAGCTTAAAAAGCTTCTAGATTGTACATGAATGGCATCGATTTTCTTGCAAGAATTTTATTGTTTTACATTTAATTCCTCAATCCATCTGGGATTTATTTTTACGAAGAACATAGGTTGAAAGTCAACTTTTATTTTAATCTAGTTGAAAAGCCAGCTGTGTTTGTACCATATATTAAGTAATCCATCCTTTTACAACAGAATCAAGCTACTCATTACATTTATCATGCAGTATTAATTCTTATATATACCAAGATTTATTTCAAATTATTTATTTTGTTCCACTGATCTACTTGACTCTTTTTTTGAAGTTTATTTATTTACTTACTTAAAGATTTATTTATTTTGAGAGAGAGAGAGCATAAGCGAGAGGGGCAGAGGGAGGAGAGAATCTCAAGCAGACTCCATGCTGAGTGCAGAGCCCAACTTGGGGCTTGATCTCATGACCCTGAGATCACGACCTGAGCTGAACCCAAAAGTCAGATGCTTAACCAATTGCACCACTCAGGCACCCCATTGTATTTGTCTGTTTTGTTTTGTTTTGTTTTAATGGAATCTCTTGAAATTTCTAGGATCACAATCCTATGTCTTTTCCTTTCAGTGTTTATATTATTTCATTATCTTATTGCTTTCTTTAACCTCTAAGACAATATTAAATATTAAGTGATAGCAGCACCCCTCACCATCTCTTACTTTAATTGAAATGGGTTTTGTGTTTTGCCACTTAGGATGATTGCCATTGGGTTTGGTAGATAGTCTTTATTATATTGTATGCAATTGCTTTCTGTTTCAACTTTCTGTGGTTTTATTAGGAACAGCTGCTATATTTTCAAATACTTTGTATCTACTGTTATGATCACATGGTCTTTTTCTCCTTTAGTCTGCTAATATTAACAGATTATGTTGATAGATTTCGTGATAGTGGAATATTTTGCATTTCTGGAATAAATCCTGCTTGGTCATATTATGTTATACTCTTGATATATTACTGGATTCTCTTTGCTACAGTTGTAGAATTGTAGACTTTTTGCATCTGAGCAAAGTCTGTAGATGTATTTTTGTCTTGTTTCTGTATTGGGTTTTGACATCAAAGCTATGCTAGCATTATAAAACAGGGGAGCTTTCCATATTTTTCTATCATCTGGAACGGTTTAATAGCAATGGAATTAGCAGTTAGAAAAAACTCATTTGTAGGGGCGCCTGGGTGGCTCAGTCGTTAAGCGTCTGCCTTATGCTCAGGTCATGATCCCAGTCTCCTGGGACCGAGCCCCACATGGGGCTCCCTGCTCCGCGGGAAGCCTGCTTCTCCCTCTCCCACTCCCTCTGCTTGTGTTCCCTCTCTCGCTGTGTCTCTCTGTCAAATAAATAAATAAAATCTTAAAAAAAAAACTCATTTGTAAACCCATTTGTACCCAGTCTATTTTTCAATATTAGATCTTTAATTACCCTTTCAACATCTTTTGTGGTAGTAAGTTTATTCTGGTTTTCTACTTCTGATCAGTTTTGGTATTTGCTAGAAAATTTTCTGCTTCTTTTAAATTTTTAGATTTGTTGCTCTTACTCTTCTTTTCTCATTGTTATCTGTAGTTATGTCTCTTATTCCTTAGATTGCATATTTTTGCTCTTTCTTCTTTATTCAGGGTGACCTGTTTATTAGCCTTTGTAAAAATCCAGCTTTAGAATTCATTTATCCCGTCAATGACTTTATTGTTTCTATTAAAAAAAGTTTTTTTTTTTAAAAGATCTAATTTATTTGGCAGAGAGAGAGTAGAGCAAGAGAGAGGGCACGAGATGGGGGGAGGGGCAGAGGGAGATGGAGAAGCGGGCTCCCAACTGAGCCTGATGACTGGGAGCTCATCCCAGTATCCTGAGATCATCACCTGAGCCAAAGGCAGATGCTTAACCAACTGAGCCACCCAGGAGCCCTTATTGTTTTCTATTTTGTAGCTTTTAGCTTCTACCAATTTCTCCTTTCTAGTTTTTTAGGTGCTGTTTACTACCTTAAGATGAATAATAATTTTTTTCCATTGAAGACATTTAAAGCTATGAATTTTTCTCTGAGTACAGCTTTTGCTGTATGTTACAGGTTCAGATACAATGTGTGCTTTTTGTTGCTTTCTGGACCATTTGTATTTTCTTTAACTTTCCTCTTTGATCCAAGGATGTACAGAATTGGATGTCTCAATCATAACTGCACGGAAATTGAGAGACCCAATTTAATTATCTCTAATTGTATTGGATTATGATCATGGGATGTGGACCACAAAGTTGCTATTTGTTTAAATTAATATTAATTTTAGCTAAATTTAAGCATTGATAATTACATGATTAATATTTATCAGTTAATAGGTAATTAATATGTTGCCATACAATGGGTTTTTGTATATACCCCACGGATAAATGACCAAAAAATGTACATTCTCTGTTTAAAGATTCTATAGTCTGATGATCATTTACTAATTGCATTATACAAGTCCTCTGTGTCCTTATTTTTGTCTATTATACACGTCTAGTTCCAAGAGAGGTGCGTTAAAGTCTCTATAGTTGTATTTTAATTTGCATCTAGTTCTCTTTGCAATTCTAATAGCTTCTGATTTAACTGTTTGGTTCTCCTGGTAATTGAGGCTTAGGGTTTATCACCTCTATATCCTCTCGTGTTTTTTGTCATTGCAGAATATCCCGTTGAGTGCTTTAATGTTAAATTCCACCCTGTCTGACCAACTATTTCAATTCTTGCCCTTTTTTTGTTTGTGTTTGCTCATTTTCTCTTTGCCACACCTTTATTTTCAGCCATCTTTGTCATTTAACCATTTCTAGAATAGCAGGTAATTGGGTTTTGTTTTTTCTAAACATACCTGTTTTGCAGTGGTAGAGAATTCAATCCACTCGTATTTAGTGATGGCTTACCTTGTTAGCATTCCTTCCCTCCTACTTATTATGCTTATGTTTATCTTAACACTGTTGTTTCCTCTTTTCCTTTTCCTAGTTTTTGCTGATTTGTTTCTACTTAATATTTTTAGGGTTTCTCCCTGAAAGTTTGGTGTTCTCTAGATTGATATTTTTCTGCTTCTTTTTGGGTATATTCAGGCATTTAGGTTCGAGTGCTCTCCCCCACCCCCAACCAGGCACACTCAACACTGATGCTGACGCATGTCACCAGCTCAAACCCAGCAGGATGTTCTGGAGATGACAGGTCAGTTCTGTCATTGAGCACTTGTAGGACGGCAGGCAAATTACCCATCCCCCCTGAACATGAAAATGTAGCAGTCACACAACACGTGTAGGACTAACCAGGTCATGTGTGTGCCTCATCGAGCATACCGCTGATGCCCCCACTCCCTGCTCCCTCCTTGGGCTTCTGGGACGGAGCTGCACAATCAGGATGAGGATGAACTTTTTCATGCCTCTGGCCCGCTCCTCTCAGAATTCCTAAGAGGAATTTCTCAGCCGAGCTCTCATTGGTCTGTCATTTCTGTGGGATGGCGGAGGTTATACTCTTCTGTCCTCAAACCAGATGAACAAGACATTGGAGAGTGCTGATGTTTTGCCTGTGGACCTAAGAGATGGGCCTAGAACCAAATTCTCCTGTCTCCAGCCTTGGATTGAAAGGGACACCTTCTGGGCTTCTCTTCTTGGACCTTTGTGTAGTAGAAACGTCAAGATAAAGCTGGACTAAGCAGGAGACAGGACACTGGAGGAGGGGCCCAAGGTGGCCATGCCCTGGGGACTAGGGCTCCACCTAACACTCTGAGGAAGCAGTTACGGGAAGCTTCATCCCTTATAAACTCGTAGGCCTGGCTCTTCATCTCCAGAGCTCAAAACCCATGGAATCCCTCTGGTTCAGACCATGTCTTGACTGCTACCACCAAGTCTTGGAGCTTGCCCCCAATGAACTGTGTCTCAATTCTTTTCTTTTCTCTCAACGATTTGTCAGATAGAAGGCAGAAGTGTCACAGATGATCTACTTCTTTCTACACCTTTAATTTTGGGATCCTACAAAATTTCTCTTCATTAAGCAGGACTTTGAACTTGAGGGCCAAGGCTGGGCTTCCTAATACCCTTTCAGACTCCTACTCAAGGGTCATGGAATTGGTTCTGTGTCTTCTCCTGCAGGCTGTTGATAACAAAGGCCAGCAACCTGGAGAGCCACTTAGCTCCTTCGACACACATCTACCATCTGGGTCCCATGATCTCATGGGACCTTTGGTGTTTGCTCCCTGCCCACCCAAGGGTTCTGAGGTGTTCTGCAGCCTGTTCTTCCATGGCAATGCTCTCTTGTCACTTCATAAAAATGTTCTACCAGCTACCTGGGGACAGCGGAAGGACTTCTCCACTGGAGGCGCTGGGAGGCAGGTGCTGAGAGGTGAGGGGAGGCAGGCGTGATTGGTGACACCCGCTACCCCCCAGCCCAGCCCTCCTCCGCAAGTGAACGAACACCAAACAACTCTGTTCAAAACAGTTTATTGTATTTTATTTTTTTTTTTGTCAGACAAACACATTGATTTCTGGACCACAGTAGAGGATGGAAACCTTTCACAAACTTATTTATTTGAAAATACAAATATAAAATTATACTTTCCACATCTGTGATGTGAGAGACTGCCATCCACATAGTAATTTTTTACAACAGGGCTTTAAGAAAGCCACACACAAAGACCTGAAAGATGCTTGAGATATATATATATATAGATACATATATATGTATATATATAAAAAAAATACTCACTACCAAAGTTGTCATCAGTTTCATACTAAAGTATAAAAGTAAGGGTGAGGTCAGCCACAGTGCTAGGGAAAGTTTTATTTAGATACATTTATGTCCACATGAAACGCTTAGACTTGCATCCTATTACATATGGAATTCCGAGTTTACAACACACCATGAACGGCAGATTGGCTAGCCCACGCTACTCAAGAGGACACTCACAGATTCCACACAGGATGGTACAGTATGTACAGAATACAGCAGAGAGCCTTCTAGGGAGGCTCTGGAACTTTTGTTTCTCAGACACCAACCCCCCCATCCCCGCCCCTTCGTGCCCCTGCCTCCCGGAAGTGAAATCCTGTCTGAGACAATACATTCTGATTATTTGATAGCCAAGTGTTTGAATTAAGGTTGCTTCCCCAGACGAGTGGGTTTTATGTATATATATATATTTTTGTTTTAGTTGACTTACGTTTTTTGGTTAAAAAAGAAAGAAAGAAAACCAACATATTACAGTATTAAAGTATTGCTTAACATACAGTGTCTCCTTGTGTAGTGTCTGTGCCCAGGACCGGGCTGAGCTGATTCTGCTGCTTTTCTGCTTAGGGGGAGGGCAGAGGGGCCCACCAGTGTCTCTCTTCAATGTGCTTGCCAGCCTCCATCCCTCAGCCTGCAACCCCCCCTCCGCTTTTGTCTTCCTTGGAAGGTAGCCCAGCTGGTGAAGCACATTCAAGAAAGAAAATTCTCCCCTGCACCACCCCCCCCCCCCCCCCCCCCCCCCCCCGGCTCCCACAGTCTCCCTCTGTCCCTGCGTGCCACTCCCAACCGATAAAGAGAAGTATGAGTTAGTGTTTCTTTTGTAAACAATTTCATATGCAATATAATACAGAAAGCATGGCTGACCTTCAATAAAAAATGTAGTAAACTATATTGCTTTATTCTTGATTATGCTGCAGTGAGCGAATGGCAGGATGAAGCAGTATGGTGTGGTGGTGGCTAAGTCCCTAGCCCTCGTTTGCACTAAAGATCAAAATAGGTTTTGTTTTTCTATTTGGAACCAAAAAAAAAAAAAAAATTTTTTTTTTCAAAATCCCCAAATGAAAAAAGACCCCCCCCTCAGAAACCCCCCCAAACAAAAACAAAACAAAAAAACTGAAAACAAAAACTGAACACCTTTCAGGTCATTAGGACCAACAATTACCCAATGATTTTTAGACTAGTCTAGCAAGATGTGTGTAACATTCACTGGCTGTGAATTGCTGTGCAGTGAAATAGGAAATGGACAGCAATAGAGCCATGCTACCTTAAAGTCCAAGCTACAAGTTCAAATTAGGATGAAGGTTATGAAGGAGAGAAACGCAAAAAGGCCTGTCGGGGCTTCGTTTGAGTCAAGCCAATGAGCGAATGGGATAGAACACGAGGCTGTTTGGTTTTCCCAATGGGCGTGAGGAAGGCCACAAACCAGGGCTGAGAAAGCTCCTGGGGAGGGGACCAAAGGCTTGGCCGTCCCCATCAGCTCCATGTCCAGGTAGAACCAGGAATGGGGTCCGGGAGCTAATGCCACTCACTCCCCTCTGCTTGGGAGGAGAGGAGTTCGGGGGTCCCAGGCAGATGGATCTGGAAGCCAGAAAGTCACCCGGTGGCTATTTTGTGATTCCAGGGGTTGGGGGGGAAGCCATCAGCCAAGAGGGTTTCTCCCCCGAAAGGCGAAAAGGTGGTTCCCAGGTTCGCCACTGAGCTTAACTGAAACAAAGACAAGGCTGAACATCAGTGCTAAAATAATTTATGAAAATCTTTCAAAATGGACTTCTAGATGAGCGGGGGGACTAACGTGAACCTTAACCTAGGTAGCCACATTAAAACATATCAGATTTCCACGAGATTTGTGCTATGGGCTACTGGGTCTCTTCAAAAGGTATTATAAACATCTAAAACATATTCACACAGATTATCAATTTCTTCTGAGCATTCTTAAAAAAATATTTTTTTCTCTTAGTAAAATCATTTTAATATACCATGCCTCCCTCTTTTAAAAAATAAATTAAAAAAATCCAGTTTTGCATATCTAGCATTAGCATTTAAGGTAGTATGGCACACCCCTTCACAGTTTGGGGGGGGGGGATTGGGAATCTACAAAACGCCATAGAGTCTGCCGGCATTTGAACATCATGAGACCTTGGGTTAGTTGAAACCACATCAGATCAGCAAAAATAAAGTAAAAAGTCGAAATTGAAAAAAAAAAACAAAAGGAAAAAACTGCCCCAAAATTATTAGCAATTTTTTTTTCATAAATAAGAGAAAGTTCTATCCTTACTGGTCCTAAATCTGAATAACTATGTCTAATTTTTTTTTAAAACCTTAATTACGTTATACCTATCAATATGTCCTAGAAGAAAGAGAAGAAAAAAAGTCACTACACTAGTACGAGGACAGCACACTTACAGGATAGCCATTTTATACATTATTAACAGACAGTGATCAACGAAGAGTCTTCTCTGAGGTGACGGGGATGCAGAGAAAGGAAGGTACTACAGTACATCACCAACATGGACAAAAGAGTAATTAAATTCCCTAGTCTAGACACTGAATTTCTGGGAATTTATGGTCTTTTTTCTTTTTTTCTTTTTTTCATAAAACTTCTATTTTGTTATTTTATCACTTGAACAAGTTTTGATATTTTAAACGCGCCCAGCATTTTACTTAACTTGGTTGTTTGGAAATAAAAAAAGAAAGAAAGAAAAAAACAAAACAAAACAAAACAAAAACCCCTCACCAAACAACCTAACATTGAATCGGAAAAACAAGATTTTTTTTTTTTTAAGTGTCGTTGCTGTTTAATTAGAATTGAAAAAGGCTTTTTTTCTTTCTTTCTGAGTTAGCATTTTGGAGCCTTTTGTTTGAAGATGCTTTTGCCCTACCATGTCTGTGAATGTCTACATTAGTCTACTTTGTTAGTAAAATTTATAAAAATAGGAGTGCAGCAGCTCTTTATAATAAATGTCGCATTCAGTGTCTCATACCGGCTGTGCCTTAAGTACCAAATTTATAAACGTAACAATTTAAAAAATATTAATAAAACGTCAATATCACATTTTAAAAAAGAAAAAAATATATATCCACACTACAATATGTTTTAATGCCATCTATTGAGTTGTACTTCTATAGTTGCTGTTGCCGACCTATTACCAATATTAAAAAAAAGTTAAATTAAAAAATATCCTTCATCATAAGTATCTTTCCCCAGCTGAGGACCATATATTATAACAGCCAAATGTTAAACATGTGCAAACAGGAAACTGTCAGTTTTTCCCACCAGTCACAGTGCAGCGATGTTTATACTTTTTTTATTTTTAAAATTCTGTTTACATCTACAATAAATTAAAAAAAAAATTCTTCCATAGCCTCTCTGGTGATACTTGCAGCACTGAGGTATTAAAAAAAATATATAAACCAAAAGGTTGCTCTCCTAATTTGTAAATAGGAAGTGAATGGAGAAAAGTTTTCATTAATGCAGGCTTCTCTGTCCCTGGCCCGAGCTCCCCCCCCACCCCCGGAGCTGGGGGGAGCCGGTGGGGGGGGCAGGGGAGCAAAGAGAGGCAAAGTGTCCTAGGGACCTTTGGAGGTGCTGAAATGGTTGGACAATAGAAAATGATCAAATATTTAAAAATTAAGACTGAAAAAGAATGTCCCCCCACCCCCTCCCCACCCAAGCCAAACAGGTGTGCTTTGAAACTTTAAATATGTTAAATATTAAAATTGTAGCTTTGTTTTTAAAAAACGTCTTGGGAAAAGCAGTCTTTCATATTTTAAATAAAAATCTAACTAGACGGTAACATTTGAAGCTGTGCACAGACGAGAGGTTAATATGCTGGTATGACACTAATATAGTTCTTAGGTCTATCACACAGACAGAAGGAGCTAAACAGTGTTCTAACTTTTCCCGGGGGGTCGTCCTGGCAGCGGGGGGGGGGGGGGTGTCCTTCCGCCTGGGAACCGACTTGGTTTATCATGCCTTCCCCTCCTCCTCCTTCCACAGAGCATCGAACTGCCTGGGACCAACTCCCTCACAAAAATATTTTTGATTCTCTCTTTCTTAATAGTTTCTATGTAGTTAATGGAATTGTATTTACAACGCTTCTTTTTTTTTAGAATTCACAATTTCAAAAAACCTTATAATATCACCTCTTTCAACAGAAAAAAAGCACTTATAGAAAAGGAGGACACTCAAAACATGGTCGTCCTTACCTTATTGCCGAAAATAGATATACTTAGGTTAACAAAGAGACGTCACAAAAAAGAACCACTACAGAGTCTGGTAATTAGCCTACTACATCTCACTTATACAACGCAAAGGAGAAAGTTTATGCCCACCTCCCGCTCCACACTTCACAACTTTGCTTCCACGGGTGCGCAAGCTCCACCGGAAAAGCCATACAGTCTCAGAACTGGTACCAAAATATTGAGTAATATTACCATCTCAGCATCCTTTAAAAGTGAGAACAGAATCAAAACAAGCAAAAAAAAATCTTTTTAAGAAAAAAATAATACCTTAATATAACAATTATACTATGGTTAGCTTTTAACTAGATATTAAAGCTATATGACTACCGGACTAAGTCAAAATCACTACCAAATGTGATTCAAAGAGATTTAAAAGGAGAAGGGGGGGAAGAGAGAAGAGGAAGGGAAACCGTCAAGAAAAACAAAACAAAACAAAACCAAAAATCATGGGTTATATACACATTTAAAAGCTGTTGTCTTATATTACAGCAGATTCGTGAGATGATGAGATGTAGTCAACCCTCGATCCGAAGTGAGCCATCTCTGGTTGGGATGGGGAGTGAGGCTGGTGGGGGTCCAGGTCTGATGACATCACCTAAACAAAGGGCCACTCAGAAACTTCGCCCAGTCTTGCCTGGACATCCAGGTATGCTCTGCAGGGCGCGGAAGGTCACAGATGCCCAGAGGAGAACATAAAGTGGGAAGTGGGAGGAGAGAGAAGATGTGTCAGGCAAACATACTATTTATTCCAACTTTTTAACTAGCGCTTTCACAGTACGACTACATCGGGCTACTGAGTACGTCTGGAAACGGCCAGGCTAACGGCTTACTGGGATCACGGCTTGGGAAATCTGACATCTTCACCACGCCTGACACTGGGGAGCGGACAGCTCTGCGACTCATTGTGCTCGTTTGCTATTTTGCTGATTTGATACGGCACTGGTGAATTCTTGGGGGTGGGGTGGGGTAGTGGCAGGAAATGTGGTCAGCAAATGCGGCCATGCTGGGTGTTTGGCTACACTGGGTGAATTGCAAACTGACGAGGGATGCTTTTTGTTCTGGTTAAACTTCGGGTTTTCAAAGCCAAATGTTTAAAAAACTACTTTATCAGATACCGTCAATGACTGCCAATAACTGAAAATGCAAATTTAAAAAACTCTAAAAAAAATTGTATTTCGTATCGAGGACTCGAGGTCAGGAAAAACATATGCAACAAATAACCAGCTTTGGTTATAGAAAATAAAAACAGGCCCACGACTCACAGACTTGCTGAGTCTCCCTGAGTCCACCGTGAGCCTGGGCACCTCCTCTGTGGAGGGGACTAAATGTCAAGAGAACGAAACCTCGGTTATGGACAAAGTGTGTGTTTCGGTTCAAACATGTGACTCAGTTGGTTCACTTCAACCGTTTTGGAGGAGGGTGGTGGGGTGTTACCACCAATCTCTTGGCTACGTTATCCTTCTGTGGGAACCGGGTCCTAGAGTTGGCTGAGGAGGATGGGCTGGATGCCTTGCCCTCCCCTGGCTCCTATAGTGGCCGTGGAGGGGAGGGCGGGCTGTGGTGGGAAGCCCTACCCCATCCTCATTTCCAGGGGAGGGAGAGTGCAAGGACAGCCGGGCAGCCGCAGTGTCTGACCTTGCAGGGGTCTGCTGTGCCTGGTAGCTGTCCCATCCCCTCATCACCTGACTCCACAAAGGGCTGGAGCTACCTCCAATCCCCAGAGTTCTTGGGGAGTTCAGTCCACTTTGCTCTCAGAGGAACCTTACTTCCCCTGGGCCCCCAAACCCAGCTTAATTAGTAGTGAGTAGCTCTCCTTCAAACCGTTAGTGGCCTCTGCCTCTGGCCAGCAATGGCTGGGTCAGTGCTCAAAGGGAAGTGGAGGTGAGGGGTTGGGAGAATTCACACATGGGGTTTATTTGGTTAAGAGAGGCGGTTGCATTAGTTGAGGTGATTCCTTAGCAGCAACATTAGAGAAATCCAAAAGAGATTTATGGAGCTCAACTCAATCTGGTCCCCCAACTGGGCCCACCCGAGAGAGTCCTGGCTGACTTGGGGGCCTAGAGTGACCCCCTCTATGAGAGAGAGGTCCTCCTAACCGCAAACCAAAGTGGCAAGTCCATCTCCAGCCTTGCTTCTCCTACATCCCAACTCCCAGAGGGAAAGTGCTCCTGCCCCAGCAGGGACCCAGGCCCAGCCTCAGCTGTCACCCTCCCTCTTCCAGAGAGACAGACCCACGTCTCAAGCCCCCAGACTAATGCGCTACCACAGTACGCACTTAGCTTTCATGAGAGAACCCCTCTTCCTTCTCGGGGTTCCTCCTGAGAGCAACAGATACTCATTTTCCAATGAGACTGTGGCAAGAGGCTCCTTCACTGACTGCCCCAACCCCCTTCTCCTCCACTCCGCCCCTTCCATACCCCCATCAAAGTGATTTAAAAAAATGTTTAATTAACTTGAGCTCAGTTTAAAAGGTTAGGAAACTGGCAGGGATCCAAATCCACGTTATGCAGGTGATGTCGTTAATTTAATTTGCTTTTCGTACGGTAATCTGGATAATTACTCAGTAGTTACTGGCAAAAATGTTTTCTTTTCACTAAAAGATGGAGTCTGGCTGTTTGCATGAACCCCACTGGCCAAAGCCAGCAAGCGCTGGGGGGCCAAAAGGGTCCAGACACCTGAAAGGCCATCTCGTGGGACCCTGGAGGGGTTGGCCCTGGCCCCCGCCCCCAGACTTGGCTGAAGCCCAGTGTTCTCCTGCCTCCATCCCCCTGGGACAGACAACAGCACCAGATCACCTTCCAGTTTCCTACACTTTTGATTGTATTTTAAGACGGAGAGAGATGAGGGGGTGGGGAAGAAGATAAAGAAAGGGAATCAAAAGAATCAAATTGAGAAGAATTAAAAAAAAAAAGGTGGGGGTCATGATTACAGCTGGAGGAAAGGAAGAGAGAGTAAAAGACTGGATTTTTTGCCCCCACCCCCCTGCCAAGGGGTCAGGGAAGAGGAGAGAGAGGTGTTGGCACGATGGGGCCAGGGCCCGTGCGTACTTGCATGCCAGGGCACACACATGTACGACGTGCCCGGCAGGGCGGAGACACAGGGCAGAGAAGGTAGTACCTCAGAGTGGGGTGGCAACGGAAGCACCTGCTCAATGGTATCCATTTGTAAAGGCCGTTGCAATCAAAGGTCCCTAAAATTGCACAATTGTTAAGGTCATCAGCACGCTATACATGGGAACAGATTGTCATATTCTGGGAAAGGAAATTATCTTTAGAACTAGACCGTGGTTGCCAGCATGAATATGTAATTCCGAGACACTGCGCCACAAGGGGCCCGGAGGCCGTCCTCCCTGGCCCCGGGTCCTCCAGCCCCCACGCCCCGCCCCAAGCCCGTCTGCTTGCCCAGGGGGTAATTGAGAGCCAGATGCACCAGGGGGGTGTGTGGCTGAGGGGAAAGGGAGGCCTCGGCCCAAAATGCTGGGCGCTGCTGCCTTGGACCCCGGAGGGTAAAGATACCCGTGTCTCTGCCCACAGTCCCGACAGCTCCAGCTGGGGAGAAAGCAAGCCCAGCGCAGACAAAACATGATACCACGCGTGGTCATCTCAGAAAAGCGCCATGACCCACAGGTCAAGAGACCCAGGTTTTCAAGAACGAATAGGGTCTGTGTTTCTGGGCGCTGCAAATGGAAATGAGTTGTGCTCTAGGTGGTGAAAGATGGTCTCCCAAATTGATGCAGCTCTAAACTGAATAATAATACTCTGGGGATCTGGTACTATAGCTCAGCCGAGTGGATCCGACTCATCAGACTCCTGACTTAAGTGATATTGGTTCGGGAGTGGAACTGCACAAGGACCCAGACTGCATGGGCCAGGGGTGGCGGCAACGTGTGTGTGTGTGTGTGTGTGCACACGTGTGTAAGACAGTCTGTGAGAGAAAGAGTGCGTGTGCGTGGGTTAAGAGTGTATGTGCGCACTCCTGCATGCGTGCGTGCACCCGTGTGTGTGTGTGTGTGTGTGTGTGTGTGCGTGGTTTGCAATGCTGGGGTGGGGGGTGGGCAGGGAGTGGTGCCCTGGTGCCCCAGACTTGTCCGCACTTGCCCTGTTCTCCCCAGCTCAGCCCCTGAGGTGGGGCTCTCCTGACAGGGACAGGGCCTGGAACAGCAGACACTTCCATCTTAGCCCCCAAACCAAACCGCCTCCAAAATGCTGAGGTTGGCTAGAACGGAGGGTGGCCAAATTTCTGTTTCCCAAATGGAAGGGACAGCGAGCGAGTGGGCTCAGGCACATTCATGCTCACACACACGAGGAGGGGGAAGAACAATACAATCTGAAAATGGCATGCAAATCTGTTAAGCAAATTTCCATTGCCTGGATTAGTTAGATTATAGAACCACAGAGCATTACAAATATCAAACGCATCTGGCCTTTGCGGGGTTGCGGCTAAAGAACGCAAATGGGAACTTACTTGGAACCTGGAAACTGTAAGAAACATTAGCAAAGGAAACCACCTGGGAGGTAGCGTGCACCCCACACCGTGTCCCAGGGCCGAGTGCTACCTCTGGACCTCAGGCCCGGGGCCTCGACCGACCAAGGCTGCTATCCTGAGGAGGGGGGTGGGGGGTCCCCCAGCTCCTCAAGTCCCAGCCCACATGGCTGTCTCCAGGAGGCAGGGATCAAGCAGGGGGGCCGATACCGAGGGCCTGTTATGTGCTAGCAGGTGACGTATCCTGTTTCCATTAATTCTCACACCATCTTTCGAGGGAGGCACGCTTATTGTCGTTTTGCAGCCAGGGAAGTGAAGTTCCGATGGGTTATGTAAGAGGCTTAAGGTTGCATGGGCTGAAGGTGATGGAGTGGGGATCTGAACTTGACCTGCCCATGCTCCTTCCACTCCATCACACGACCACATACCGGTTGCTCAGGAAAAATCGAAGCAGGAGCTTCAGCCCCAGGTGGCTGACGGAATGTGGACGGGGGAGTGGGGACCCACTGTCCTCTCCTTGGCCCCCAGCCCTGGGCTCTTCTGGCATACTCTCCCATGGGAGACAGGTGGGAAAGGAGGAGGCGGGGGGGGGGGCGGGTAGGTACTTACAGCTATGCCGTGGCCGAAGCCTGAACCCGGCTGTGGGCTGGCCGCACTTATGTAATTCCCCACTCCGGAGTCCTGGCTGGCAGGGCCATACAGATCGGCGACAGGTCCTGGGCTGTTGGCCCCCGGGAAGCCTCCGGGCCGCGCGGGGTTGGAGCCTGCCGGGGAAGCGGGCGCGCCAAAATTCGGTTGAGCACTGTAGCTATTCAGGACTGGTGTGCAGAGAATAGAGCTGGGTATGAGGCCAGAAGCCAGGCATGCACCGGTCATTACAAGCCAAACACTCGAGAAAAACAGCTGAGGCCCAACTTCTAACACTCAACCAAGGCCATGCGAAAACATCAGCAGGGACTCAAGAACACTCAGCCCAGGCTACTACTAAGAAGCTCGGAGCTCCGAAAATAGAGAGAATAAAAAAACAATCATTCAACACACTACAGCAACCAACCGGAGGTGCTTCACTACCCACCAAATTATCACAAGAGAAATAGAGATATATATGGGAGAGAGAGAGGAAAAGAGAGAGAGAGAGATTGGTTTTCACATCTGAATTGGTGCTCATGCAGTCTTGTCTAGATCTGGGCACGTTGAGACAGCATTCACATCCCATGCAAACTACAAAGGAACTAGTTTTAGACTACACATTGTGTTAATATTGATATTAAAACGTGACAGGAAACAAAGCAATTTGTGTCCAGGAAAAAAAAATCTTTTGGGGAAGGGATTTAAAAAAAAATTTTTTTTTTTTTGTTTCGCTTTTTCTTGTTTGTTTGTTTTTGGATCCATTCAATGACAAATTTGTTTAAAAAAAAAAAAGACAAAAAAGATCTCCATTCTCCAGCCCCCCCCAAAACCACTTCCCCCCCCTCCCCACTGGCTACGTCCTCCCCCCACCCCCATTTATATCCCTGTATGAAAGTCGTCACTACTGAACGTGGTCGGAAGATGGGATATGTCATGGAAAATTTGGGCATCTTAACGTAACCGTAATGATGGTGGCAAGGGGTCCCCTTCTGGGGTGGAGAGCAGGGGATGGAGGGAGGGGGTGGGGTGGGGATGGCGAATCTGGAGACTGGGGCCGAAGCCGGGTGAATGCCAATGGTTCTACAGGACACCCACACACTCACCTCCTGCAGTAGAAGGAAAAGGGGGGTTTAAACTTTTTTTTCCTTTTGTTTAAAAAAAAAAAAAAGACAAAGAAGTATGAATGCAGAGGATACTGACTGAACCGATTTACAGCTAAAGCGTATCTGACCGAAATGCCTGCTTTCTGTTAGTCAACCTTATATAAACTCCAGACTGAGACAAAGAGCTAGGAATGCGCCTGTGCTCTAGAGAGGAGACTTCACAGTCACAGATCCTGAGAGCGGTGGGGGGGAGGGGCAACAGGTGGGGGGAGGGGCAACAGGTGTGGGGGGAGGGGCAACAGGTGGGGGGAGGGGGGACTGCCTGGGCCGCCATCTTTAGCACTCGCCCCCCCCAACCCCACAATTCCATCATTCCTTCTTCAGTGAGGGCCACGGAGGCAACCAGGTTAATTTTGTCTCATCTTTCATTTCCCCCTAGTAGCTTAAACTTTTTCTTTCCAAAACGGGGGGGAAAATTTCTTTTTGTTTAAATTGCCAAAGTAAGTTCTCACTGATTTTGAAAGCTGAAGGTGAGTGGAAGCCCGAAGCCCACTTCAGGGCTACGGCTGACCCACGTGGAAGAACCAGACAATCTGGACACCACATATTTCCACAACTTTGGCTCCAAGGGGCTGCTGCTTCTCACTACAATCTTCTCCCTCTGCTTCCCGTGGCATTTCCCTCTCTGCCTTGTGACCAGCTGCCTCCAACATCTGCAGCCCCACTCTTGGCCGGGGCCTGGCCTTGCAGCCCCCCACTTCTGACGGGGCTTGAAGAGCCAGACTTGGGTGGATTTTTACCCGTGTGCGCCCGGGATGGAAAGAGACTGACCACGCACCCAAGCCAGGCTGGCAGGAGAATGAGACAGGGACAAGGAGGTAGAAAGGAGATCAAACCAAGTGGCATCTGGCTCGTGACGGAGCAGAGAAAAGGGAAACTGATACCTCCAGGTGCCCTCGGGGCAGGAGGCTCGAAGGTGAGGCCCCTTGGAAGCTGGAGCTGAGAAATGAGTCAATTGGCAGATAGAAAAAACAGGTTCAAGAGGAAAAACTCACAGAGGCTTAGAGCAAGTGAATGGCTGATTTGCGAATGCACTGGCAGACAAAGGGGGCAGGAATTTTGAATACAGAAGATTAAACTTGCAGATAACATTTGGCCTTTCTCACTCATGGAGGCAAATATCAAGCTGAGATATTCAAAGGCGGTATTATCTTGGTCTAACACTTTTTCTTTTTTTGCTATGGGCTAGGGAAAATGGAGCGAGCTCAGACAGTGGACTCCTGGTTTACCCAGGCAGCTGACCCCTGCTATACAAAGTAACTAGCTGGTTCTGTTTCAGGGTAAAGAGAGGCTAGGGGAGGGGGTCCACAGTAGAAGATGGAAAGATTTTTTTGGCTTCTTGCTCCTCTGGCCAGATGAAGATGCAGGAAGACTGTGAGCAGGCCCACCTACCTAGGGGCTGGGGAGAAGGGAGGTTTTGGTCTTGGCTCCTTCCAGCAGGGAAAGCCACCCAGAGACTGATCCAGTTGGCAGAAGCAGCCTTGGAGACGGGACGTAGCACGTCCATGTTAGGATGCTGTCCACAATCAGCCCCCTCAGTGTGCTTAGGAGCTAAGAGAGCCGGTGGTAACTCCAGCCCATCCCAACTCCCTCTCCCAGTCCTATGTGCCCAGGAGGCCTGAAGGGATTTCACAGTAAGCAGCCCCTCTCAGCCTACGGCGCCCCTCCCTGCTCAGTCACTTGTCAGCAAATGATCCTGTGAAGAAGGCACCCAATTAGAATACAGCTCTGAAACCCCAAGTCCTGTACCGTTATACACTCACTCCTCACAGTGCCTGATCCCTGCTCAAAGTCACCTTGCGGCTGTCCCCCAGCCAGGGGCGCAAGATCGCGCCGCGGGTCCCCGCCAGAGGGCGCAGTTGGCAGGCAGCAAGCACCCGATTCCGGGCTGGGGGCTCCGGGCTGGGGGCGTGGAGGAGGCCCGCCTCTGCGCCCTGCAGCCAACAACGCCCTCCTCGCCTCTCTGCAGGCGGAAGACCCACGCTCCAGAGAGCAGGTTCAAGTCCCCAGACGGGCCAACTAGATACCCATGCATCTCTGGGCCGGTTCCCAGCAAGCAAACGGCTCGGACTGCTCGGCAAAGAGTAGGGAGTGCCACTTTGCATGCAAACTTGTCAGCAGCTGTTCCTTCTGTCTGGTGGGGGGGAAGCCATCAGGGACAAAGTCATCCTCTTCTTTTGGGAAGTTCGTACTAAACACCGGCTGGCTAGACAGGACGGGGAGTCATTTGAGGACCCTCTCTCTCCCTCTGCGCTGTGTGACCTGAGTGGAGAGAGATGCAGGCAGGCCAAGAAAACAGCGGCTGAGTCCCCGACCTGAGCGTGCGTGCTGGGGCAGTCAGCCTTCAGGTAATGCTCAGTGAAGTGTCTTGGTGGAGGGTGCCTTTCCCTCCTTTGGAGGGGCTGGAAACAGTCCCCCAGGCCAGGACTGGGCAGGAAGAGGGGATGGGACATCACTCTCAACAGGCAAGCGTACCTTGTCTACTGCTCAGCTCTAAGGGTGTGAGTGTGTGTGTGTGTGTGTGTGTTGCGTGTGCGTGCGCTGGGAGGGAGGGGGTCTCAGTATGTGTTGCTGAATAAACAGTGCTGAGATTTATGAATCGGGACATCATGACCCCTGTCCCAGAAGAGGACAACGTCTTGCAAACACCTTGGCATTTCTGCTGTAGAAGCCGTGAGCGTCGAGTGGCCACCAGGCAGTTTGGGGGCTCGCTGTGGGGAGCAGGGCTATGTGTCTGCCAGCCACTCTGGGCAGCATCCCCATCAGCGGTTTAATTCTGGGCAAGTTCCTCCTCGCCCCTCGCCCCCAGCCCCCAGTGTCCTCTGGGTTTTCCGGGTCCAGGCAGCCAGTATGCTCAGGGAGGCAGCTGTGGTGCAGAGAAAGGGAGCACTGGACTTGGAGTCAGAATTCCTGAGTGGGACCCTGGCCCTGACCTTCCGGCTGTGGGCTTCGGGTAAGCCCCTCAGCCGCCAGGGCGCTCATCTGTGTACCATGTGAGCGCAGTCGGCCTTAGCCTGCCTCTCGGTGGGCTACGTGAGAATGGGAGAAAGCACTTTGTAACTTGTTGAGCTGAAAATAAACATGCCTATTTTTAAGATAGTTGGGTAGGCAGAGCCCAGTAAGGCAGGTACCATGGGCAGATTTAGGAAAATCTGATACAGGAAAATACAATTCACTGGCCATACAAATCAGGAAGGGATTTACTAAAGGATCCAATTCATCTGCCCGGTGCACTGAATCATGCTGGACCCGGATGAAGGACTCTGAGACAGGGGGGCAGGAAAGCAAGGGCATGGAATCTCACTGAGGCCAGCAAGAGGAAATGCATTTGACTTACAGTGGGAGGCATTTTGAGTTGGATAAAAAGAGGAACTTCCTGCCTATCAAGGGAATGAAACACCTTGATGGCTGAACCAGGAAACCCCAGGGAATCTTATCTCAGAGACCCTAACAAAGGTTGGTCCTGCAGGCTTAAGTCCTCACTTGTAGGGGCTCAATCCACAGCTCACGGGTACCTCAGGGTGGAGCCTACCCTCCTGCTGGCACACAGTCTGCCCGTGGCTCTGCCCAACTGTGGTCACAAGGGGCTGGGCTGAGAGCGGTTAGTCACTGGGGGAGGGGAAGAACAGCCTCAAAAGCATGGAAGTGCCGATGTCCGTAGAATCCCTAAGTGATGCCAATGGACCTGACACAGAAAGCTAGAGCCCAGGACTATAAGGGGCGGGGGGGCACCTCTGGGAGTGTCTGGCTCCAAGATCTGAAAATTGGATTATTACTGATCCAGACGAAGGAACTGTTTACAAAATCCTTTCTAGTTGAGCTCAGCGCACATATCCGGGACAAGCCCGGGCTCCACCAAATCCCAGCATGAGACCGTGGTCTTGGTTTGGTGGGTCTCACATTTCACCAAAGCGCAGGGCCAGCCCTCAAGACAACTGCAGTCATCTGCCTTGTGAATTATCTGCTGCTGCCAGGTTTCATCTGGGGCGGGAGGCTCTGGTGGCCCCTGGCACATTTCCAGAGCATGTCCCCTGACGGGCACAGGCAATGGTGGGCCCCGTCCTCGCCCAGCCCAGCTCTGAAGGTAATGTGCTGCCAAAACAGAACTCACAACGCAGGGCATTTCAGGGCCAAAGAGAAGGGAGTCTGGGCTGACTGGTGTCAGGGCTCCCATTCCCAACAGAACGGAGGGAACAGAAGCCCCTCTCCTATTCTTTGAGGGCAGGGCTGTGTTCATTCATCACACTGGGTTTTAGGGTTATTTGTTTTAAATAATGCAAAGAAACTGAAAAAGGAATGAGTAGAGGGACTATGTTGATAGGCTGATGTCAGAGAAAAAGAGGTCAAGGTCATTGCTCCTCCGACTCTCCCCTCTACCTTCACCTTGTCCCTATCATGCTTCTATCTGCCTTCATTAAAAACTCCACGGCAGGGGCGGCTGTGGTGGCTCAGTCAGTTATGGGTCGGACTCTTGATTTCAGCTCAGGTCACGATCTCAGGGTCGTGAGATCCAGCCCTGTGCCCGGCTCCGTGCTCCGTGGGGAATCTGCTTCTCTCCCTCTCCCTCTGCCCCTCCCCTGACTTGTGCATGCTCTCACTCTAAAATAAATAAATCTTAAACAACAACAAAAACAACAAAAAAGGCTCCTACAACACTGCTCAGTGATGCTGGGTCTGTCAACAGTGGAGACTCATGGGTCCCTCTTAACAGCCACTCACTCCTTGCTAATGCACTCTGAAGAATGGCAGCTGGACAGCCAAGGCCTTCCTGGGAACAGAGTCAAGGACCCCGCTTTTATTCTCCGTGCCCTCTGAAAGTAGGGTCCACTATAAAGCAATGCAGATGGTCAAATGGGAAAGGTCAGCAGGGAAAGATATTCCTGTTCCTGCTAACGGAAGGTGAAATAGTCAGCTGTGAGTTATTACAGCATGTTTCCAGCAGAGCACGGGGGGATTACACGCCAGCAGTCTGCCCGGCCGCTAGGTCCCAGGGCTCCTGGCTCTAACTTTCCTTCTAGAGCTTAGCCTGAAGGTGGGAGAGATAGAGAGGACCAGCAATTACATCCAACCTGGAAAAACTGTATGACACACTAAATTAGAATCAAATCAGTTCAGGGACCCAGATGCAGGGACAATCAATTTAATATACAACGTACTATATATACATATATGTGTATATATATATATGTATATATACATACACACACACACACACACACACACACACACTTAAGCTCTGCTAAAATTCAGGCTATTTCAGAAGGATAAGGGAAGAAACACTTTAAAACTAGGGGAGGATTAAGAGAGTAATGTGATGACATTTCCTTTTCCCTGTGTCCATACACAAACAAATATATTACAGAGGTACGAACTCAGCCTGATACCTACAAGTCTGGACATATCCGGGGATGCCTGGCTCATCTTAAACACTGCACAGGACACACGGAGAGTGTCTGCTCATGCACGGGGCTGACAGGAAAGCCAGTGTCACAAATACTCCAAATGTCATTTACAGTGGTGCCATGGTCTTATAAGATTGCAGTTCCTGCTTGTTCTCGCAAAACCTAAGCTGCTTTAGATGGCTGTGGCTGGTGCTGATGTCTTCCGGTTCATGCTGGGCGCATCTCAAGTAGGGAACACATGGACCGCAGAACCAAGGACTTGGGACTAATTATCATGTGGAATGATGGTCTAAGCTTCTGGTCAAATCACACCCCTCTGAAGAGATAACTTCACTACTGGCTGGCTCCAGAGCCCTCACATCAAGTGTTAGAGATGAACCTGGAGATTCATTACTACCACTCAGATCAGGGTGAGGAGAAAGCCCCAAACACCCAGAATGAACCCACCTGAGAAGAGCTTTGGGCTAGGACTGTATACTTCATGTTGAGATACAATCTCAACACAAACAGCTCGGTTCTCTTTCTATCTTGATGCTCTTTTATTATCGGCCCTGATTTGGGGCTGTGGGTATGTCTCCTCCTCACAAAGGACCAGGCTGGGGTTGGTGGGGAAGGTGGGTGAGGGGAGGAGAGGGGTTAGGGGTTAGCTGCCATGTGCTTATGGTGTAAATTCTGGGGATGGAGTAGCCTTGAGCGGGCCTGGGCCTGGTGGCCAAAGAAACCAGGCTTTGCCATGAGGGCAAAGAAGGAACTTTCTGGAGCCACTGTTAGGTTCCTGTTTCTCCCAGACCCCAAGGGTCCTGAGGGACAGACCCTATTTGCATGTGTCTGAGGAAGGAGGGGGAGAGGGGCCCCCAGGATGGGAAAGGCCATGAGGTGGGTCACTGGGGCTTGCCTGGCGCTGGCTCAGCCAAAGCGAACTGTCTTCGGGCTACAACGGCTTCACCAGTTGAAGGGACCTCAGCAGGCTGCCCGGCTCAGGGCCTGGTCTCAAATGCAAGAGGGTGGTTGTGATCCCTCTCAGAAGTGAATGGGGTGGTTCAACGGTGTCTCAGCCCTAAGCCTCTAAGGCACCTCGGAAAACAGGGGAAGTTAACCCGAGAGAGAGATGTTTACGGCCCTGGGGAAACAGGCTAAGGCCTCCCCCGCCAACTCGCTGGGCTTCCAGTTCTGGCCCTCCCTGACCTGAGGCCCGAAAGGAAATAAGGACGGGGAGTGTGGTGCCAGAATGACCCCCCTCCCTCTCTCTTTCCATAACACTTTGGTTGCTCCGAGTGTCTCCTAGTTTAATCCCAAGAACGTCCCTTGCTTTGTTTTGATCTGGTGACTGCCTATGTCTCTGAGGCCCATCCAGCTCTATCTTGTCAAAAAAGACACCAGTCTGGCTCCCCCCCCCCCCCGCCCCCCCCCCCCGGGAACCCAGGCACCCTCTGCGCTGCTGGGCTGTGTGTGCTCGCTCGTTCCCAGCCTGCCTGCCCTCAGCCAGAGGCATCGGGTCCTAGCTTGCATCTTGTAAGTGATCCCAGTCACGCAGGCTCGGCGAATGCTTCCTGCACTATGTACTATGAAGAGAAAGCATTATGAAGTCCAAGGCCAGAACTGCATATGTGTGGTATTCGCAGTCATGAGGAAAAGCTCTGTAAGAATTTGATAACACCCTGTCCCAGTCAGGGAAGGTGGAGCGGGGGAAAGCCTCCTACTACTGTGGGCACAAGAGCGTCCGGAGGCAAGAGACACAAAGTTCTAGAAGCTCCGGCTTCTAAAGGTGCCAGGCTAAGAAAGGGACCGCGTGGGTTTGACACCATCTTTTCTCACGCTCCTGACAACCTGGGAGATGGGTCCTGTTACCCTGGGTTACAGATGAGGAAACTGAGGGCTGCAGCAGTGAAGGAACGTGTCTCTGGAGTGTCTCTGACCAGACTGAACCCAGCTCTCACTTGGACCTCAAGCCAACTCCCAGCTGCTCTCCAAACCGAATCCTGCCGCTCGGCCGTCCCTCCTTGCATCACCGTCTGACAAGACATCTCGTGTTTATTTGGATCTTTCTTTGCCTCACACAGGTCACAAGGACAAGACACCAAACCTCCCTTGTTGGAGCGCCAGCTCCTGAGGGTGTGGGCTCTGCTGCCCTCTCCACATTGGAAACTCCCTGGTGGTGGTGTCTCCCCGCCCCCCCATCAGACTGGGGGCTCCCCGGGGTTGGGCCACGCCTGCGGCGAGAGATAGGGGATGGTGTCTCTCCCGAAGGACTAGACCAGCCTCCTCTGTGCCACATCCCAGAACAAGGCTGGGCAGAACAAAGCAGGCGGGCAGCATGGCTGGGGTCAGGGTGGGGAGGAGAGGGCGCTGCCAGACAGAAAGGAAGCCCTCCCATACCTGCGTCCTTAGAGGGACTCCTCCCGAATGTGTGACCAGAGGCCTGGTCTCAGTCCCAAAAGGGCAGTCCCGTGGGGAGCTGGACTGCCCTAGGGCCATCCGTATTTACTGCCCGATCACACTGAATGGAAACTCACTGTCCTGGACTCACAACCAGGGGGTAGGGTGGGGAGGATGCCCAAGGGGCAGCCCCTCAAGGACCTGCACAAAAGGCTTTCCACTCGAGCAGCCTGTCTTTAATGATTATAAAGACACAGGAGTTTAATCCATTTTTGATGTAAGCACTAATAGCTCTGTGTCCTTGAAGTTCAAAGCGGGCACATACATGTCACTAATTAGCCAAGCACAGAGCCATTCAGCTCCCTCTCATGTTTCTAATTAGGTCTTTAATAACAAACAAACTCCGACCTTACCAAACGGCCCCCATTCATCAGACAGTCAAGGAGGGTGGCTGCTTCCATGTTTACGGCTGCTTCCATGTTTACGGCTGCTTCCATGTTTACGGCTGCTTCGGGCCGTTGGTTTCTATATGTACCTGCTCTTAATCTCAGCCAGGACAGGCCTGTCCTGGAACCCCTCTGTGAGGACAAAGACCCCTTCAGCCTGCCCTGCAGGGACGGACTTCCTGGCCCTGTTGGGAGCACCCGTGGCTGGCAGGACAGCCGGCTGCAGGCTGAGGACACAGACCAGCTCTCCTGGTCATTAGAGGAGGTGGGGGTGAGCTACCTGGCCTGGCTCTATGTATCCACGGCTGAGGTATGGATGCTGGTGACAAAGTCACAGGGACGGTGTGAGGCTCTACATCTGGCAAGAAGCTGGTGGTACTTGAGTCCGTGGTTACACACTGGACTTGACCCAGGGAGCTTTCACGACTACTGACGCCTGGGGCTGACCCTGGTAGATTCTGATTTGATGGGTCTGCAGTGTGGCCTGGATACCAGGAATTTTAAAAATTCTCCTGGTGATTCCAACAAGCAGCAAAGTTCAAGAACCACGGTGTTGGCCCCACTCTCAGATGTGCTCACCGGCAGTAACTATTAACAGGTCCATCTTTATTAATAAATACCATCCAGAAAGCCAGACCCTAAATGTTTAATCAACCACACCCAAGGATGGAAATCTTACTACAGGTTCCTTCAGTGATATCCACGATCCTGGAAATATTTCTGTCCCTCTCACTGCCTCCATGCATGAAAAAAAAATGCAGGATTGACTGTTTTCAAATGCATTCTCATCACCTGGAAGCCGCTGGCTTTCTCTTTACTCTTTTTAGCTCCTAAGGCACTGTCACTGTTGTTCCCCCCCCACCCCCACATGACAGGGGATCGAGAGCTGTGGAAACAGCAGCTACCTAGAGCTACAGAGTTGAAAGGTCCTCAAGCACCCTCTAGTCTGAAACCCTGAAATCACCTAGCCTGTTGGGTGGCGGAGCTAGACCAGCACCAAGTCTTTCCGATTCCCTACTTTTTCATGCTCTCATCTTTTTTTTTTTTTTTTTTTAACTGTTTATCATCCTTCCTTATCTGATTAATCCCCAAGGCAACCTCTTCCCCTAGGAAGGTGAAGGGAAGTAAGGGAAGCCTCTGAGCTATTTCTGTCCCAAGGCCAGAGCACTGACCCCTGTGGGGCCAGTCCCTCCCTGAACCCGGTGTAACCCTCCAGCAAGTCACATCCAGGCCTGACTTGTTTTTCTGTGCGCCAGGTCGTCGGGGAGACACTGAAATCTCAGAGGCTGCCTCCGTGGAAGGTTTAAGGACTAAAGACTATTTCATGTGCCTGGAGTGGCACAATCTAGACCCAGAAAAATCCAACAGTGTGGCCAAGGATACACAGCAAAACTGGATCCTCCAACATCGGTCCAGGTTTTCTGGTTTGGCTGCTGTGTTTGGGGTCTTCGGGTCTTTTCTGGAGGCTGGGTTGACACTGCCAGACTCTTCCACCTGGGTCAGTGCCTAACTGACCCCTGACTCCGAGGTATCCTGTGTCCCGTGTGTCTGTTAAGACTCTGCCTCTCTTTCCCCCAAGGCCCGGAAAGCCAACCCTCCGCAGGTTACAGTCAGAAATAACTTCCAGAAAGAGAGCAGAAAGCGGGGCTGGGCAGTCGGCCTCCCACAGTGCTCTACCACAGGCGCACAGGTCTGCACTGATTGCTTACCACAGACCTGGACAGGCCGTTTTATTAATATTAATAAGTAACCAGGAACAAAGGGCCCCTTTATTTTTAGCTTTCTCTAATTGCGTAGTAATTACTCATCTACAAAACAAATGAGCCCCTGCTCGCGGTTGCTATAGTACCGGGAGCCCAGCCTCCCTGCAGGACGATTGGCCGAGGATCCCACTGCTCCCACCTCCGGCCCCGCCCCTCCATGGCCATTGGTCCGAAACAAAGCCCCAGCAACTGGGCGGCCAATCCGCTCCCAGCCCCAGGGCTAGGCTGGGCTTCCTGGCGACCTTCCAGGTTCAGTCCTCACCGCTCACAGGAAGGGATGTTGACTCATCCCTAAGGAGAACGGGAGAAGGTCTGTCTTGCCCACAGAAGCCCTCCCTTGTTCCATCGCCTAGTTTCTTCTGGGCAGTGGCTAACTTCCCTCAGTCTCGTATTAGCTAAAGGCTCCTTTCAAATAATAATAATTACCTTCAGGCCGTCTCCCTCTTACCCGACCACGCCTCCTCTGGGCCTCCTTTGTGTGCCTGTGGTCTGAAAAGGATTCAGGGACCGGAAGCCAGATCAGAAATGTCAGCCAAAGCCAGACAGAACCATGACCTTAAGTCTGCAACAGCAGAAGCAGGTGCAAAATGTGCATACAATGCTCCCTGAGGCCTCTTGTAAATGGTTTTGGGTTCTCTCTTCCCCCAAGGATAGGGAGAATTAAGTTGATGGGCAACGGTGGTTTGCCCTTGAATATGTGTTAAGAATGCAGACCTCTGCTCACGAATCGGAGGGGCTGGTACGATGGAGCATCCGCTGACATGGTTGAGAGCACAGATGTGATGAGACAGACCCAGGTTCCGATCTTGTCTCCTACCTCTGACAAGCTAGCTAAGCCACAGTCTTAAAATTTTAATAAAAATGGGAATGGGAATGATAGTGCCCTCTTCATAGGATTAGGAGAATTAGATGGGGTAACGCAGGTGAGCTTAGCACTGTCCTTGGCTCACTCATAATGCGGGAGTTATTATGAACACTATTATCATTATTATGAACACTATTATCATCATGTATTAAAATTGGCTGGGAAGTGTCTCTAGCATTCTATCAACCACTTGCAAGATATCTTTCCCTTAGGTGGCCTCGGAGGTGGGTGTGAAGGTTGAGATGCTGGCTGGAACCCTCCTATCCATGCCGCAGAGTGGATTTCATCGTGGCTCCCCCATCCTGACAGATCTACTTCCAACAGCCAATCACAGCTGTTCAAAAGCATTATTTGCCCACCTCCAGTACTGCAGGATTCCAAGCTGGCAAGGGGAGACCTTTTTATTAATATTAATAAGCATCCAGGAACAAAGGGCTCCTTTATTTTCTGCTTTCTCCAGTTGCGTAATAATTAGTCATCTACACTAAGAATGAGGCTGACTTTGCCTCCTGGAGTACTGATGGTTTATATTGTTGGAGAAGGTAGGCACCACTCCGAGATACATGTAAAACATGTTCCGTAGAGTCAGAACCCCGCCTTTCACCCAGAAGACCTCACCAATCAGGAAGGAGACCGAGGACACTGTGTTGTGTTGAGGAGGGGCACCCTGGGCAGGGTTAATCGGGTGTGGCTTCCTAGCAGTCTGAGCCAATCTTAATGGAGGGAGCAAAGACAGGGACCGAGGGAGGTGGATTGGCAGTGGCTGCCACGAGGGACCAGGAGTGGGGACCAAGAGCCCCAGGTAGGGAATGAATAACTTGTTGGCAGAAGCAAAGGAGAGTCACAGAAAACTAAGGTGGGGCATGGTGAGGGAGTGCCCTCCTGTGTCAGCCTTGTTTCCCCCTTCCCTTGTTCCAGGTCACCAACCCAGCCCCAGCCCTAGGGATTGGGGAGGGGTCAAGCTGTGTTCTGTGGGGGTGCTGCCAGGCTGATCTCCTTTAGCTGGTTCTGTCCTTACCACGCTCCACTGCTGTGAAGCATATGAACCTCTCTCTCCTACCAATATGACTGTAGTAATCCAGTTTTCAAGGTCTCCCCGAATCTAGCCTGCCCTCGACCTCATCAAGCCTATGCCCCCACTGCCCCTCAGACAGCCTCCCACTGTCCCCCCTCTGACCATGCCCTGAAATTCTGTGTCCCACCCCAGACCCCAGCATGATACTGAGCCCAGAGGTCATCAGCTAATAGGTAAGAGCCGAGGGCCCGAAGCCGCTCTTCCTGGGCAGCGACAGATGAACATTTATGGAGTGTTTACTCTACATGGTCTGTCACCCGTCCTCCTGCTTTCAGCCCGATCTCTCTAGTCTACCCTGCTGTCAAGGCTTGGCTAACATACAAATCTGATGTCACTTCCTGGGTTCAGGCCTCTCCGAGGCTCCCGGTTGCCTGTGTGAATCCAGGCTCTGGCCCTGCCAGCCCTCCAGCTTCATCAGTGGCCGCCCCCAGGCCCCCATCCCCACTCCATTGCATTTGACTCTCCAGCTGCCGGGAACCATTTGCAGGGCTTCAGATTCACTCCTCTGTTTTAGGCTCTGGTGGCTTTGCACATGCTGTTCCCCCTGGTTCTTGGGGAACTCCTATTTGTCCTTTAAAAGTGGGAAGAGTCACTCCCCTGTGAAACCTTCCTTAACTTCCCAAATAAAGCCAATCACTTCCTCCTCCGTGCCCTTTCTGTGACTGGACGGATGCATCATACCGTAAGTACCTGTTAGCCTCCAGGCTAGGTGGGGAGACGCTTGAGGGCAGGGATTGTGCTCTGGATTCATCTAGGAGATTCTAGGGCTGTGGTGGGCTTCACGCTTGTCCACCCAGCAGCATTCTCCCTTCCCCTCCTTTATCTGCACCCAGACTGTCCTTTGGAAATCCATTCTTCTCCTGCTATTCAGTTCAGAGGGGGCTGGATCTCACCCTCAGTGACTGGTTCTCACAAACCAGGCCTTAGCCAAGCAGCACAAAGCTCTGGACTTCTGCTAGAATTCAGAACCATCTGACCCCCTCTTCTTCTAGACAGGTTGGCGTGAAGCAGGAAACTGCTGTGACCATTTTGGCACCGTAGGAAAGCCAACATCAAGACAATACTGAAGCAAAAAGGAGGACAAAGCCAAGGGAACTGCAGAAAAAGAGCCCCAGCAGTCTACACATGAAGCCCACTCTTCCACGGAGCCTCCAGGATGTTGGCCAATAAGTCCCCTATCATATTTTACCATGCCGAGTTGGGTTTTCTGAGATAGCCCAAAGCACCCTGACTCAAGGCCTGGCACAGTGCCTG
This sequence comes from Callorhinus ursinus, assembly GCF_003265705.2. Classification (NCBI taxonomy): domain Eukaryota; kingdom Metazoa; phylum Chordata; class Mammalia; order Carnivora; family Otariidae; genus Callorhinus; species Callorhinus ursinus. The sequence continues at coordinate 14,584,349 of NW_027397096.1, forward strand.
CCACATGTAATAATAACTACTGTTGTTATCCACTTAATAAATATCTGAACTAAATTCCATGGCAGGTGCGCCCTGGGCCCAGTTCTGAAATCTACATCTGAGAGATGGGCCGGTGAGGTCTAGGGGCCTGAGTCCTCCGCCGATACAGCGCCAGCCCCAAGGCTACTGGGCTCTCCCAGCACCCTGCACGTGGGGGGCATCTGGGCGGCAGGTGAGTTCTTCGTGAACAAACATGGTTTCTCTACAGGGCTATTAAAGGAGGCCAGAGACCTGGGTTCTAGGTCAGGGTTCTTCACCCTTGACCAAAGCTTTGCTCCCCAGGTAAGCAGCTGGGTGACTTTGGGTAAGTCATGCAACCATTCTGCAGATCTGCTTTCTCTTAAAACCAAACATGCAAAACCAGGCCAAAAACCTCTGCCTTCCTGCCTGTCTCTTGGGCTAGCTGTGGTCATAGGCATGGCAATCTAACCTCTGCCGAAACGTAAGGAGCCATGATGCACCCAGGTCTGTGCTCCTTTGATGACTCTCACCAACATGTGAGTTCACCAGCGTTTGGGTTGCAAGGAGGGGGTGCCCCTGCCCATCTCTCTTGTGTTCTCTGTGCTCTTTTGGAGCTTCCAAGGGCACCACCACACTTTCTACCCTCCTCCAGATGGCAGGGCCTGGGCCCCTGAGCCAGCGTGAGAGAGAGGGCCAATGAGCTCAGGGGGCAGGCACGGATGTGTCACCCTCTGAAAAAAATTCCACTGATTTAAAAGACCCTTAACATCCCCCTACTCTGTTCACTTTAGGATTAACTTCTATGGAGGTCTGGGCTGCAAGGCTAGTCACTAATTGCACTAGAGTTGATTTATCAAGTGCACGGTGTTTCTATTACAAAATTATTGATCACAGCTGATGTATTTTATTCTCAACAGGGTTGGTCCAAAAGCCCTTGGAAAATGAATGAAGCCGAGGTCAGCAGTGGGCGGCTCCACACATTATTATAAATTCACTGGGGTTACTGAAATCCAACACAGGCCTCTTGATGGTGAAAGACCCGGCCCTCCCAGAAGCGAGGATTTTAATGACAAACTGAGAAACGAGCTGCCCATCCCCAGGACATGAGGCGGTGGACTGAGAGGTAAGTCTGGCTGGTTGTAGCAGCTGCTCATAATGGGTCAGGGATCTGCTCTCCCTCTGGGCTGCCATGCTGGCTCTACGCCATGGCCACAGATGCCCTCTCGCTCTTTCCCAGCGAGAGGGCATTCCCAGGACCCTACCCCCCAGATGGGCTGTCTTGGGGCCGTCATCCCCAGAGGATGCTTGCTGCTAGCACAAGGGAGTCTGGCTGGGAAAGAAGAGACGATTGCCCTGAAGCCCCCTCTTCCTGGACATCAGATCCTGCTGATGGAGGTGCAGAAAAGCCACCCTCAGAAATGAAGGCGGCACGTGGATCCATTTTCCTTTTTTTTTAAAATTTTTTATTGTTATGTTAATCACCATATATTACATCATTAGTTTTTGGATCCATTTTCCTTTTGACACGAAGTTGACAGCGTGAGAAACAATGCATCTTGGGAAATAAGGACTCTCAGCAAGAGGGATCTGGATCCTCAGACCACTAAAGGCAAGACATGTAGTCTGCCTTTATATTCCTTGGGGCCTGGCCCAGAGCAAATCTTCAATGACTGCTTGGTTGAAAGCAACACCTGGGAACCCTAAAACGTATGCCACAAAGGATGCAAGTAATTCCGGATCCCTCCGGCAGCTGGAGGAGCATGTGTGGGACGCTGTTGTTCACGCCCCTCAGGCCTAGCACATGTAAGGTGAAGGGGGTCATGGGCACATGGAAAATACCCTGGGTGGGAGGGGGGGGGGACGGGCAGGCCTGCTTTGTGCGCACCAGCATCTACTCTCCTTTATGGTTCAACTATTTCCTCTCCCTCCTGAGTTGAATTTTACTTTTGTTCATTGTACCTACTGGAACTGAAACGGTTAGGATGTCCAGTCACAGGGTGGCAAAGCCATTTCCCTAGCAGAGCCAGACCCCGGATTTAGGCCACTAAGGGGGAATTTTCGCGGGCTCTGCCTTCACATCCTCCTTCCTGCTCGGCAGCCTTCGTGCATCGGCAGCTTTAGCAGCCCCAGAAGCCTGCCGCTTCCAGCCATGTCCCCCGGCCCGCCCCCCGCAGGACGGCTCTTCCTGGATCTCCCTTCCTGGGCCTCGGGGCCCTCCTTCTGTTTGGTGGCCGACCGGCCCGCTCACTTGCAATCCTTGTTCATGCTGACGGTGCCCCGGACCACTCTCCACCATTCCGCTCTGTCACCTCACACTCCTCTGGGAACACCATGGACGCTGTGACGTCCTGGGCTTCAGTCTCCCACAAGAGACAACCTATCCCCTGAAGACTCAGGTCCCCACCGGGTCCTCCTGCAAGCGTTAGGTCAGAGTCACCAAGCAGCCGGTCTAAAGAGCAGGTCCCCCAGTGGCAACTACGACTTCACATCCCATCAACTTGTAAAGATTCGGGCCATCTCCAAAAGCACTCCGTTATGGTTTGTCCCCACAAATGTAGGGGAGACAGCATGTCCAGAGACACGGACTGCCCATGCCCCTGAGCTGAGGGCAGAGGCTGCAGGACTGGGAAATCTTCCTGGCAAGGTGGAGGGAAACTGTGGCCTCCTCTCTGAATGTCAGGGGTTCCCCTTCTCCCTTGTCCCTGCCCCACGGAGCTGTGCCAATAATCTCTGCACCAGGAAGGTCACCGCTCTGATGCCACCTCCGCCCACCCCCCCGGCCCCGTTCCTTGGAGAGCACAAGTAAAGGCTTCTCCTTTATCTTCACCAACCGTAAGAACAGATGCTAACCTTCACTAGGACCCAATGCATTCCTCGTCTGCAGACTGAGGACCTCAAGAGCTGAATCCCTTTCCCCACCATGTCTCATTTGCCCTTCTCCCCGGGGACTAGAGTGTGTAGACAGGACTGCCATGCGGACCTGTTCCCTTGACAGGCTGGATGTGAGCTGGCAAAGGACCCAAGGCGTTGAGGGCCTGGACCAGGCCTTGCCGGTGGGCCTTAAGAAAGAAGAAAAGACCTGCTCTGTTCAAGAACCATATGAAGAGGACAAGAACAAGGAAGAACTGTCAGACTCCTTCCGAACCTGGTTCTGTTCTCATTTACTAGAGCCGGACACGCTAGCAACAGAGACCTCACTGAGGCAGGCTAGAGCTGAGGGTGGTGACCCAGTGCTGGACTGGGGGAGCAGGGAGTGTGAGGGGAGGTGGTGGTGGCTGATGGCGAGAACATGGATCCAAGCCCCTTGGCAACATTGAAAATATGGAGCCCCCTCTCTTCCTGGTCCCCCACGCTATCCTCAGACAGCCGTGCTGTGCCGGGCTGTCGGAGACCCTGTAATATCAAGTCAACAATGCATGTTCCGGGGCTACAGCTACCAGGACGTCCACTACAGTGCATGCATTTAGTTCAGTCCCACAGAGACACACACTCCAAGAACAGGCAGGGGGGGTGTGAAATGTTTTACTGGACAACAGGTGTTTTGGAGTTGTAACTAATAAAAAAAAAAAATCGAAAACGAAAGTGTACAAAAAAAGACATTTCTCGAGAGTTGGATATGAGTTTGTTTCTTGAACTGTTTCATCTGAACAAGCAAAAACATGCAAACCAGCTGGTACTAACAGGAAGCTGGACACTGAGAGAGGATTAATAGGTGCGGACAAACCTTCCCGCTGAGCGTGCTCAGAAGAGTGTTTGAGAGGAGGTGTGCAGATCCTAGTGTAAGAGAGGCGGGAAAGTATGCCTCAGAGACACGCTCTCACCGCAGCCCCAACCAAGCAAGAGAAAAGACAACAGAAACATGACTCTCGCACTCACCACCACCGTCAGGAGCTCATGTTACTAGACTGGAATAAAGCTGGCAAGTATAAAGTTCAGTAAGGGGTCCTGGCTGGGGCCGGAGATGGGCTGGGGGGTGGGGTGGGCAGGGGGCTCAGAAGCTCTTCGACTGATACACAGACCCACCCCGTAATGTCCCCCAGAAATAAAAGAGCCTGAAAATCCGAACCACTTCCCTCCCCTGTGTGTGTGTTTTGGGGTGGGGGGGTCGTTGACCAAACTGGATTTAGGTGTGGGTGGGACATGATGAGGCCATCAGAACTGAATGAATACGATCAAAATAAACAAACAAACTCTCGACTGAGCACAAGAAAAGATGACATTTCAGACTACCGGGTGAAGGTAAAAGAAAAGTGACCACTGATAGTGAAGTTATCTAGGAGTCGCAGGGACCTCCCCTGGCGGGGGGGTCACCTGAGCCCTGCTCACCTCAGGTCCTGTGTGAATTAGGAAAAGGCGGGCAGGCTGGCCCCGAGGAGTTGGCTGAGGTGGGTGCAGAGCTCAAGGCCCCCCTGGACCTCCTACCCTGACACCATAGCCCTGACAGATACAAGTTGCCAACCTGAGCAAAATCCAAGCTGCTTCCCCAACCCCCCACCCTGCCCACCCCACAGCCCTCAGCAGGTGCTTCTACCTCAGGAAGCTCCCCTAGTACATCATAATATGGAAGGAAGAAAAACCAAAGCGGTGAAGCTAGACAAAAATGAAAGGCAAAATAGGGCCCTCCATAGGACGCCTGATCCCTAGACCGAGCCTGACAGCCAGGCCCTGGGGAGTGGAGGCCACGTTCCCTACTATTTGGAGTCCCCTGCCAGGGTCGGCAGAGTACCAAGCTCAAGGTCAGTACTCCACCACAGGCTCCCTGTACCAGCTTCTTCCTAGAAGACGATGCGTCTGAACTTGTGACGCCCTCCAAGAGCTGAGGCTGCTTGCTTGGGGGGGGCAGAAGGAGCACCCCACCCCCTGGCAAGGAGCTGACACTGGGGCGGGGAAGGGTTGCAGGAGCAGGGGAAGGGAGAACCGGGCAGTCAGCCTTCAGTGATCACCCGCTGGCCTAGGCTGATGCATAAATGCAAACAAGCGTGTGCCGTCCCTCTCACATACTCGCCAAAATGCCACCAAGGGGCCACTATAACAGGTAGATAATTGGCCATCAGGTAAGTAATTGGCCATCTCACCAGGCTCGGAGTCTAGATTTTCTCCAGGGAGGGAGGGGACAGTCCTTACAGGCCAAAATGCACTAAAAGAAAGACAGGCAGAGATCTTCCTTCCCCAACCTTGTAACCCTGCTCCAGGTCCAAAGTGGGGGGTTGGGGGTGAGGGGCTGCGCCACCCTGTCTACAGAGAGGCAGGTGTCTTCCAGCCCAGGCGGTGTTCTGACTTTGGCAGGCACAGTCTAGTCGTCGCCCTGGGGCTCACCGCAAGCCCCTGACCCCCAGGCAGCACTGTGGGGTGCCCTGTAGCTTCTGGGCCGAGCCTGCACCCTTGGGGCCAGGCACCTCGGAGTTGAGGATTTACTCCTTGCACTAACCTAGGCTGGTGTGGGGCAGGTGGTCTGGGAGCACGCTCCTGAATAGAATTCACTAACAGTGCAGCAATGAGCATGGCTGACCTCGAATGGCCCCTGGGAGACTTAGCTCCCGATGGAAATGGCTACAAATAAAACACCACTGATCCTGGAAAAAAAAGTGTGGTTGGAGATGGCTCTGGAGTTTGGGGTTAGGAGTTGGGGGTGGGTGGGTGGGACTCCCGCCTGGCTCTGGGGGTCCGTGGGGGGGGGCACAGGCCATGGGGAGACCACTCTCAGACTCGCAAAGAACCCCATGCTGCCCTTTAAACTTGCCATGAAGTCAAGGAGAATGGGGGTGGGGAGAGAGGCAGGGTTAATTTCGGGTTAAAGTTTAGTTTCATAATCCAAGTTATAATAAGAAAGAAACTGAACGGAGAAAACAACCAACAACACTCAAAAATCTCGAGTTTTCTTTCTGTCGTTCCCCCCCACCAGGCACAAGTAGGACAGAGGCTCGTTTGTAACGATACCAAAAAGCACTCAAGTTAAAAAACCAAACAGAACAGGGAGACACCAGGCAGGCGCGCCCGCCCCCAGGGCAGGGGCACCAAGGGACACCAGCCGGAGGGCAGGTGGGGGCTGCTGGAGGCCCGCCGGGGCCGGGGGAGGCTGAGCACGGGCGCCCAGCTCTCTGGCTGACTGGCCCTCAGCAGCCCCCAGAGAATTCCCGGCCCCTCCAAACAAATCCCCAGTGGGTGATTCTGGGGAGTGGATCCTTTGTAGCTCGAGGCAGTGCCAGTTTGCATGGAACGGATTTTTACTGATGTTTCTAAAGGGCCTCACTGTGCCAGTCTCTTATCACTGAGGGTCTGGGTTTTTGGCATTTGACCTCTGGGCTTTTAATGCCCCATTTTCTGGTATCCCACCAGCACCTCCCTCCCCCTGCCCTCCTCAGAGCCCTGTCAAACTAACTGCTTCCCGGGTGCTCCTGTGCCCTGTCCACGGGGTGTAGGGGAGAGAGCCGCAAACCGTGGCTACGGAGTCTAGGAGGAGCAAGGGCCCCTCAGCAGCTGGGGCGTGGAGGCCAGGAGGCCTCCCTGGGAGCCCGGCACGCGGCAGAAGCCCCACTTGCTTAGGAAGGCGGGGAGCATCTGGGGGAGAGGGACAGAGGGCCGCTCTGGGGCCTGCATCCTGGACATACCCAGCTCTAGCCTGACCCCACAGAGCTGCTGGGAAAATGTTCCCACCTCAGCTGAGGGGCTCTAGACCTCCTAAGAGGCTGGGTTTGGAGACCAAAGGACCAGGGCAGTTTTGTGGGAGAGAAAAACCCCAGTTCCCTCGGCAGGTGGAGTCCAGGAGCTCTTTGGTCTCTGCTCTGAGGAGAGTCTGGGATGCAATAGGGGCTTCAAGAAATCACTCCATTTCATGGAGGTCGGGACTGGCCCCACTTCCGGCCTCCGGGGACCGGGGTTTGAGCTGAATCAGCAAGGCCACCTGGCAGGTGCAACAGGGGCCTGGAGGCCAGGAGCTTCCCTCTCACTACCTGGAACTTCTCTGGCTAGGTCAGAGGCCCAAGGAAGGGAGCCTCGTGAAGCAGTGAAAGCCGAGGAGGGAAATGCGGCAGGTGCCCTGAGGCCGGCTGTCAGGTGAGGGGGCTGTCCAAAGTCAAAAAGAAGGTCACTGCTCTTTTTCCAAGGAGAGTAAGAGTCTACCTCTGGTCTGCAGTCCCGCGACTGACCCCCACTGGGAGCTGCCCCGGGGGGCAGGGCCTCGCCCGCGCCCCCCCCCCCCCCCCCCCGTCCCCACCCTCTGGGCTGTGGTGACAATAGGGGACAGACGCAGCCACACAGATCCAACAGGGCCTTTACCTTCCCCCGCACACTGGGGCATGCCTGGGAGCGCCTGTCCCGCACACCTCCCTACCTGAGCCTCTTGCCGCTGCCACCGCTGCCGCCGCCACTGGTCCGTAAGCTGCTGCCGGGAAGCCTGGCGGGGAGAGAGGAGTTGGAGTGAGGGTCGGACCCTGGCAGGGGCCCCCCAGCACAGCCCGGGGCTCACAGGCCGCGCTCCACCCCGCCTCCAGAGGATGGGAGCGAGAAGGGATCTCCGCGGGGCGGCCTTTAGGAGGGACTCAGGTCAGTGGCTCTCGGGCTTCTGGAAGGCATAGCACCTTTAGGTGTGTTTGATTCCTCCACATGTGTCACCCCAGAAACTAGTCCTAGAAGGCACACCGAAATAACCTCAGAGGATGAAGAGGATCTTCTCTTAGGAGCAGGGCGGGGTCCCTGCTGTCCTTGCCATGACCAAGGGGGTCCCCCAGGGTGTGTCCAGGCCAGCGCCAAGCATGGCCCAGCAACCCCCGGAGCAGGTGGCCCCAAGCCTCTGGGTGGCACAGGCACCTGGGCAAGGAGTTGGCTGAACTCCAGCTGCTCTCCTAAGGCTCTGCTGGTCCGGACTCTGGAAAGCCTAGCGCTAACAGCACCCCAGCCCCAGGCCGGAGGACGAGGTGTGCTGGGAGGCCCGGCTGACCGCCTGCGTACGCATGAAGGCAGCTAGGGGAGGGAGCGGGCAGCCGTAGGGACCAATGTGGGGTGAGCCCCGTGGCTTTGTCTGTTTCAACCTCCTGAGGCACATTATGGGGATTTTGATCTGGCTCTTCTGAGCTCCACATGCTGATCAAGTCGGCAGTGAAGGGTCTCCTAGGGATCTCCATCAAGTGTTTGTCCATCTAATAACACCCCGGGCAGCAAGGCTGTCCCAGAAATGGGACTGAAGGTCAGAAGGGACAAACTGACCCAGTGTGGCTGCAGAATGTCCAGGGGAAGGAGGTGGGCGAGTCCCCTCCCCTGGGCTTCTCTTGGCCACTAGTATAATGCACACACAGTCACGCACGGGGACACACACAGACACATTCACACACACGTGCAACAATCACCGTCTGCCATCCAGGCAGAATTCTCGAGGCCTGATTTCAAGACCCATTTCCAAACGCTCTGGTTTTAAACGATGCGCCAGAAGCCAGCAGCAAACAACGGGCAGCCAGACAGCTGCTCAGCTGTAGCCACTGGGCCTTCCAACTAGGGACCTGCCAGAGGACCGAGTGGGGGACACATGCACCGCGGCGTGGGGGCAGGGAGCAGGGGGAGGGAAGAAAGGAAAGAGAGCCATCCCCCAAACACAGCGAACTAGAAGCCCACTAAACTCTAAGACTATTGTCCTAGCTACGGAACTACTGGGGAGGAAAAGAAGTTCAAAAAAGGAACAAGCTACTCTAAAAAGGTCAGGCTAAGCTACTTAAAATGTCAATGAAAAAAGACATACTTGCATTTAAATATGGTAATAGGGCTGTTGAAGGGGGAAAAAGAAAGATCCAGGTGAAATAAGGGTACAAGGTCATCCCTGGCTGCTGGAATGGGTCTCCGAGCTCCCATGAAGACCCCCCATGTGCCAGGAGACCGCTCCCTCCCCCGCAGAGGCTGCCAGGGACCCGTGCCGCCTGAGACCCACGAAGGCACTCCCCCACCAAGTCCCCTCCCCGTTTCTTCCAAGCAGGATCTAGGTTTCTGGAAATCTGGGTGGTGGCAGAAAGTGCTGAAGGAAAATAAGGAAGAAGTCAAGTTATTTCTCCCTGTCCCAACCTCCGCACACCAGGCCCCCCTCTGCAGGCACATGCAGCAGAGCTCAGGGGACCCTGAAGGAGAAGCAGACGGGGAGAGAAGGAAGGTCAAGTTATTCTTTTGCACTCCTCACCCGTACTTGAAACGGAGGGTTTCCTTGGAAGCATGAAAAGGTGTGGGGGGGGGGGGGGAGGAAGGGGGGTAGAACCAGGGAGAGGCGCGTTTAGTCAATAAAGACATTTAACAGAAGGTCTATTTTCTGGAGTCAAGCTCATTTTTGACCAAAAAAAAAAAAAAAAAAAGTCCTAGAGAAAGAGGAAGGAAAAAAAAAAAAACTGATCCAAGAAACGAAATCCATTATCCTTAATCTCAGATAAAGGTTTCTGCTGGAGACTGAGCATCAGACACCGCTAAGGGCTGGAATTTCGTCTCAACCATCAAGCAGGGTTGAGCAGACTGACAGGTCTGAGAAGAGGCCGGGGGAGAAGAGCTCAGTCTGTCCCCCACCCCAGAGCAGGGAGCCCACAGCCCTCACAGTGACTGCATCTGAAACACCAGGACCACAGCCCCATGGCCCAGCCCAGCCTCGGTGGGAATCTGTCCCAGACCGCTTCCCCAGCTCCCTGCCATCCCCCTCCCGTCCTCTTAGGCCGTTCAGCTGCACTGCTCACCCCACATATATTCTTCAGATGACCTGGCGGATAAGCCCGACACTATTACCAGGGGACCCCCAGGGGCTAACACAGATCCAAGAAAGGGGGGTGTGTGCATGCATGTGTGTGTGGTGAGGTGAGGTTGCCCAGCCAGGGGCTGTCAGAGGCCAAAGCAGCACAGTGACCCTGGCCTAAAGCTAGGATGGAGTCCTGACGGAGAACAGCCTGTCTCTAGGACAGCAGGAGACCCCACCCCAGGGACCGTGGTGGAGATGAGCCCTCCTGGGCTGGACCTGGACCTGGACCTGGAAGAGCTGGGGGTGCAGGGAGAAGAAGCCTTCCAGACTTGCCTAGTGGTCCTGTTTTCAGCATTTCTCCCCAGGCTCCGAGGAGCCAGGGGTCATCTATGGCGGTCTCACTGTCCGGGAAACCTCTCATTTTATTTTTGAAGGGAGAGGGGGTCCGGGCTGCCGAGGAGAGAACTGCCCCGGTTGGGGGTACTCAGGAGAAGACCTTGGAGGGATTAGGCAGAAGGTCTGACAGGGCTCAGGCTTCTTGCTGGGGCTGAGGCCCAAGCAGAGATACATGGCAGAGCCCCTGGCCCCTGAGTGCCCATGGCTGTCCTAGCACCCCACTCACTGCCCAGAATAGATGACCATTTCCTCTCTGCTGCTGGGAATGTGGGCAGAGGCTCTTATGAGACAGGTGAGCACAAATCTTGGGTTCAAATCCTGGCTCAGCCATTTACTAGCTGTGTGACTTTGGGCAAGTTGCTTAACCTTTCTGTGCCTTGATGTCCCCATCTGTAAAGGAGGCGATGATATTAGTGCAGGATTAATACACACAAAATGCTCAGATGAATTCCTGCCAGGGAGTAAGCATAAATGAACGTTAGGTGTCATTCTGATGAGGCCTGTCCAGTCATCAACTCTGCCTTTAAGACAGGACTCTCCCGCTTTCCCCATGAGGGGTCACAAGGTCAGATAATCATAAGCACACAGGAGGCTGGAATTTTTTACCCATAACAGTGGCCTGTAATCCTTCATACTGTCTCAGCCTCCTAATGTCATTTTAGTGGAGCTAAAGTTCCCTAGCTCAAGATCTGAGTACGTATTCTGTTCAGCTCTAACAACGACTGGGCCAAGCCAGCTGGCATGACCCTCCTGTCTAATACTCCCTGTTTCTTAGTAGTAACTGAGGCAGCAAAGAGAAAAATGTTTTGCTGATAAAATCTCAGGGCCTGGGGACTCAGGTTGCCCACCTGGGAACTTGGGTGTTAGGAATGAGGTCTGCTCCTCCTGTTCGAGAACGCTGCATGCAGAAAGAGGGTGCCTGAGAACAAGAGAATAATGCTGATGCTAGAACTCCAGGCACGAGCAGGTGCCATGCCTTATTTAATGGCAGTCAAACCCAAAGACCCAGTCTCGCTAGTCTGCAGCTCCTCTGGCCCTCAGATGGGAGAACAGAAGGATCACCGTGCTCAAAGGCCAGCCTCTATCCCGTTGCCCAGGCCTTGCTGTGTAACTTGGGCATGATGCTTCCCTGCTCTGGACCCTGAGTAACAAGCTCGTTGTCTGCTGTAGGGATGTGAGGCCAGAGGACCTCTATGGTCCCCTCACCTCTGACCCTGTATGAACTGGTCTTCCTGATGTAAAAGGATGACAAACCCAAGTCTCCGTCCCTGGAAAGCGGTGTCTCTGGGGTTGGCACGACCACACCTCTGGGGTTCGTAACTCATCTAAGTAAAAGCTGTCACCATCCCACTGACCGTGAATGAGATGCTTTTCTGGACTTCTCCGAGCTGTGAGAAACTTGATGGCAAATTAGAAGTCAATGGCACTTTAGATTTTTTTGAGACTCCTAGGACACTAAGGTTCCTAGGACCTCCTTCTGACTGCTTCCGTGGCACGCACGGGTTTCTGCCTCCACGGAGCAGTTATTTTGATATGCACATCTTACTTCTCTTGCTGGGTGACAAATTCTTCTGGGCAGGGACTGAGCCCCATGTCCCACTTAAGGGCTAGTGCAGAGTCTGCCCCAAAGAAGATGGAGCATCAGCTGCTGCTGGTCAGGATGTCCTGAGGTGGTTCCTGAGAGCCAGAGCTGGGAGTCACCTGCACACGTAGCTGCCTCTCCTCAGGCGACCCTCCAACCTGGGGCGGGGGGAGGGAGGGGGAGGTACACAAACTCAAATGCCTACAGAAGTGTAATGAACCAGCGGAGGGGGCCGGGTGATAGCCCCTAAGAGCACCCTGCTCTGTCTCCCGTGCTGGTCCCCACCCCTGTCGCTCCCTGGACCACCCGGGGAAGCTTGGTAAAGCCTGAGGCCTGGGTCCCACCCCGCAGAGAATCTGATTTAGCTGGTTTGGGCTGCAGCCTGGGCAGTGGGACTTTTAACTGCTTCCTGGGTGATCCCAATATACAGCCAAGGGCAAGAACCTTTGGTTGAAAGGCTCTCAAAAATTTTAAAAAGTTCAAAGGTGCTGCACATCTGCACAAGTCCATCACTCTGCTTCCTTGTGGGAAGGAAGGCCCTGCCGACGATCCGGCAGTGACTCTCCTTCTTGGGACCATGTCTCACGGAGACCCACAGCAGGGCCTCCATTCAGAGTAGCGGGTCTCTAGCCTGGCCGGGGGGTGGGGGGAGGGGGGGCTTTCACAACACACTAAGAATCGGGGAGGCCCGCATCTCTAGCTTTTAAAGGCCTTCCAGATGCTTCTGATGCACCGTGGAGGCAGAGAATCTCTGACTTAGAGGAAGCCTTAGCTTGTAGTCAACACTGAATGGTGCCTCCGTCCTATCAGCTGTGGGGTGTCGGGTTAGGTACCTCTTTCTCTGCATCCTCTTCCCTGTCGGGCTTGAAAAGAGGCTAGCCTCGGAATGGGCTGCAGGGACACAGTCCTGGCAGTCACTGCTTATTTCTGTGACCTTGGAGAAATCCGTGGGCTTCTGTGCCTCTCACAGGAAGAGGAGATGAGACAATTCGGAGCTTCCTGATGGCTCCAACAGGCTGCGACTTTGAGGGGAACCTTTATAAAACACTCTCTTGTAGTGTGCGTTCCCATCCCGAAGGGTCCATTATGAAAGCAATTTCTCCTCTGTTGTGTCTGCTCAAAGCACTCTCCACCCCCTTCCCCAACACGTCCTGCATCTCCCCCACCAGCATTTTCTTTCGATGGTTCCAACATTCTTGGCTAAACCCAACGTTGCTTCACTGAATCCAAACACTCAAAAAGAAGCAATCCAAAGAAGAAATCGTCCCCCAGAATGTAGGAAATACGCCCTGAAAGAGTTTAGAAAATGCTCCCATCTGTCATCTGACTGGCCCAGGGCCCTGCCCACCTCCTGGGCAGGCCTGCCTGGTGTAGCTTTGTGCAGAGAGACAGAGTGGCGGATGCCCGGGGGTGCAGGGCGGGGGTGGGGGGAGGGTGGATGGTGCATTTTTGCAGGACGACCTAGGGGATCCAGATCAGAAGAGAGGGCCTGAAGAGGTGGGACAATGGATAACCAAAGGGGCACATGTTCATGATCCAACTGTAAAATTCTGCTCTGAAGAAAGCTGGTATGTGTCCATTGAAAAAAAGAAAAAAACAAAACCCGAGTTCCTGCCGTTCAAACTAGGAATCTGATTTCCACACACCTTTTTAGGAGCAAGCCTGACATTCCCTAAGGATACCAATAGTGCCATTCTCATGGACACCCTCTCCCCCACCCCCAGGAGAGGGCTGGGGCCCCTACTGGGGCAGAGGTGCTGGAGACAGTGTGGTGTGGAAGGCAGAGGGGCCAATGAGAACAGGCCAGGCCTGCCTGTCTGGGCACAGGCAGGGGAAGGGTGTGCAGCTCATGCCTGGTCCTGGGTCCTCCCAGTTGCCTAACGGAAGTGAGAGACTCCCGGGTCAAGAGCCCTAAGGATGTTGGCACCTAGAACAGAGGGATGGCACAAAACTCGTCCCAAATAACTCAATGCAATTGCTGTTTAGCTTAATTTTCTCTGCAGATGTTGCAATGGGGATAAAGGGAAGGTACACCGCACATCAAACCTTTGAGAGGTTTTACAGTCTGGTTGTCACAGAGCTTCTTTTTGGATGAAAGCGTTTGTGGAAGCATGAAAACCCAAGTCAGGGAGCATCCTTTGGAAACGACAAGAAAATTCCCAGGAGAGGCAAGCACAGACTCAGGGTGCCCGGCCAGCAGTGAAAGCTGTCTGTCTGCCTGCAGATTCCTTCCAAATCAGAGGGGCTCAGGGAGCACAACAGAGTGCCTGCCATCACCATGTCCCCGAGCACCAGCAGGGGGGCGACTGCCCCCCCCCCACCCACCCACGCCCCCCACCCAGTGTGGGGGGCAGCCCTACCCGCCCCCCCCCCGACCCCGTGAAGCTTTGTGGCTTCCCATCTTCCTGGTGCCGGATAATGAAACTCAGGAAGGAGCCTTGGTCTCAACCCAGGCCTGGCTCCCAGCTCAGAGCGTGCGGTCGAGGGGTGCAGGACGAGAACTGAGAACACACTTTGGGCACTGCTTGCTTGGGGGCTGGGGCTCTTCTGGGAGAAAGGGAGCTGAGAGCTCCACCTGGGGGCTCTGGCCAGCCTCCTCCTCCCTGGGCCTTCCCATCCCCCCACAGGTAGAGAGCTGGGGCCACAGCATCTCTCTGACCCAGAACTTCTGCAGGGAAGCTATGTTCGAACCTTCCCCATCTCCAGACCCTTACCCTTTCCATAAATATTTACTGAGCACCTACGAAATGCCAGGCACTGTTTTAAGCACGGTGGTCAGGAGAGGAAACTGGCCAAAAGAAGCAGGGCCTTGGATCAAAGGGAGCTACAGCTCACTCTGCCAGGGAGAAGGGAGGGCTCTACCACAGACCCATCTAGTTTGTAATCAGGCCCGCGTCTGCTTTAGGGTCTTCTCACAGCCGAGCTCCAGCCCTGGGTGTGGCTACCCCAAATTCTGCTCCAAGAGGGGGCCAGCACCACGAGTGGCTGACACAGGACACGTGCTTCGGCTCCCCTGCTGGCCCTACAAGGACGCTCTGTTCCACATCACACTCTCTCTCCAGCAAGACCTCAAGAATGAGGACGGCCGCAGGGAGTTCATTCCCGAACCAGCCCCCGATGCTCCGGGCCAGCAGTCTGTGGCCCTGGATAACCCAGGGTTACCCGCTTGCCCACAGAAAGAACACCCGCCCGTCTCTGAGACCAAAGACCAAGACCTTCAAGTGAAGGCATTCCAGACTGTTGTTTCGAGGGACACATCAGCAACTATTCTGAGAGTTTCTCCTTGCATGAGAGAGAGTCCCTCCCCGCCCCCAAACACTGCAATCTCTGCACCTACCACTAATGGGTGTCCTGACAAACGTGGTCTGACTATTGGTCCTTCTAGAGCTTGCTGTTCACATGGCTTTTCACACTTCTCCGGGTTTCCAAAATTTCAGATGCTGAGTCAAAATTCTGCTTCCTCCCCACAGGGTCTCATGCTGATCCATTTAAATCTAAATGACCTCAAGTCTCTTTGCGCCTCTTCACCACGCCTACCTTGCCCCCCAGCTTCATTCTATATGGGCCTTTGCAATGGCTCTGCCCCAGCACAGTTCCAAACAGCACCCCTGTGGCACCCACCTCTATGGACCCGGACAGGAAACACTCAAGCCTTGAGCGCCCCAAGACTTCTTGCTAAAAGACTCCAGGTGCCCATCCTGGCCCTATCACCAGCTCCGTGAGTAAACTGACATCTGTGATCTCAACTCCCTCTGCCCCGCCTCCGACGTAAAATGTAGACCCCCCCCCTTTCTGTGTCCCGAGATAGGCCATTTCTGGCGTTGAATGGCAGACCACTGCTGTACTGGGCATCACTGGGGTTGGTGGACCATGGGATGGTCAGGGAGTCTTGGTGGGGAGCCTGGGGTGGCGAGGGAGACGCCCTGGGGGGCACAGGGCAGCTGTTATCTAGCAACTGGCACAGACATGTTTGACATTTTTAACAGCACGGCATACCACCTGCATGCCAGCCCGAGGGCAAATGGCAGAAACTTCTCTGCGCCTGTTTCCTCACCTGTACAGTAAAAGAACATGGCCTAGACACTAAGAAAACAGTCCTCACACCCCAGAGAATAACACAGCTGCCACGGTGGTGCTTTCCACAGCCAAGGACCCAGAAAGTCCCCTCCAGCCGGGCCCTTCCTAGAGAGGCCCGGGTCCCCTCCGTGAGCTGCCCCACAGCTCTGCAAGGAAGACCCCGCTAGGCCCATTTAACAGACGGACTCCAGGGCCAGAGCGGTTCCAGGGAACCGCTAGGAGAGTGATTACAGCAAGGGGGTAAAATGCCATCTCCTACACTTGTGACCCAGGACAAGTGACAGAACTTCCGTCCCCAGCTCCTTCTGCTCCTTTGAAAATATGGGTGACGGCGCTGCCCGGGAGGGCCGCCCTGACATTCAGCGAGAAGGCACTGGGTGCTCAGCACAGTTATCTGGCACGCGGCAAGCCGTCGGTAAGCGGGATAATAACTTTTATTTCTATTTTTATTATTATTGCCCAAGGTAATAACAGTAGTGGAGCTGAGAACTCCCTTTGGAGGCTTCCTATTCTAAAATCCTATTAATTTACATGACATTCCACATCCAAAGGGCTTTCCTAGATAACATTTATAATTTGCTTGTGAGTGATAAGGGTAGGTTTTATCTGAAGTGCAAGCGCTAACTTTGGTGGGATAACGTGAGGGTGGGAGGCAGGGGGCTCACAGGGGCTCAGGGAGGGACATGGCCCCGTGATGTCATGCCCACAGGTGTGGACGTGGCTCCTGGAGCTCTGGTGCTCATGTTGGCAGCTGGATTGGCTGCCCTCTTGGTCCTCACAGCTCCTCTAGGAAGGCCCTGGCTAGACGAGCCTCTCTGGGTCCTTCCATCGCAGTGGAGTGTGCTCTCTTCTCTCTGCCTCCAACAAATACCCTATAAAGGCAACAGCACGTCCCTCTAGTTCAGCACCATGTCCCCAGACCGAGGGCAGGGCCTGTGACATGGCAGGTGCTTAGTAACTATGCGCTGGATGTGTAAGGGATGGAGAGATGGAGGAGGGTGGGGGGGGGGGTGCAAGGGGGGGGGGGAGAAGGTGTCTCTTCCTGCTCCTAACCTTACCTGAATCCTAGCTTGCTCAAGGCTGGTATCAGAGACCAGATGAAGAAAGCCTGCAGAGGTCCTGAACACGGAACACTAAGACAGCTGTGGCACTGGCCCTACACCCTCCCCTGAAACGCCAGGGGTGCCCTGGGACCAGCTGAACACCCACTCAGGCTCAGGGCAGGGCAGCAGGGCCTCCGTGGGGCATCAGCAGGCTGTGCTCTCCTCTCCCTGACGAGTGAGTGCTTTTGGGCAAGGCTCTCCTTCAAAGAAGCCAACCCCGGCAGCTAGCATCCAGGGTGCGTGAGGCTGGCTCAGTGGTATCCACAAAGGCCTTGACCGGGAACAGCCACCCAGGAGAAGTGGGGACAGCATCTCTGGCCCACAAATTCATTCCCTGGCTTCCCCATGACAAAGTCTGTTCTCCAGCTGTCCTGGCCCAGGTAAAGGCACAGCATCTGCCCGGGGGCAGGGGCGGGGGGTGGGGGGTGTCACAATGAACAGAGGCAGGAATGCAAGGGAGGAAGACATATGACACTTTTGTGCCTTTAACCTGCTGGTCCCTGGATAGGGAATATCCTTCCCTCACCAGCTGCCTGATGAAATTCTATTTGCACTTCAAAACCCAGTTCAGGTACCACCCCTTCCTGAGAGCCTTCCAAGCAAAGTCCCAACTCCCTCCCCCATGCTCACTCTGCACACCAGTCAGACCGCCTAGGAACACATCTGGCCACATGGGGGACGTCCTCCAGGCTCTGACCTCCTCGGATCACTCACCTGCTTGCTCAGCATCCCTATGCCCGCAGAGGACCCAGCCCCGGGGCTGGCCCTGATGACCCTTTCCATTACACTGCAGAAAATGTGCCCGTGCCCCCGCCCTCAAAACTGAAGGCACAGGGAGGAGAGGGAGTGACCCCACTGGTTGGGATCTCTCAGGGGCAGGGGATCCGAGCTGACCTGAACTCTGGGGCGTCTCTGGGCAGGACCCGGCTCCTTCTTTTCAGTCGGGGGAGGAGGAGGGCTTGGGGGCCGCATCTTTGCCTTCTGGTTTGTCCTTGGCTGCTGTGGACGGCATGAACTGCCCATCCCTCAGGATGGCCTGCCACTGCCACCTGCCTGTAATTTCACACTCAATATTTTGTGGTTGTTTTGTGGTGTGAGTGGCAGGCTTTCACGTGCTTTTGCTGATGGAAATGAAACCTGAAGGGCTTGAAGCAAGGTGATCCCATTTGAGCTGGCAGGCCGAGCGGGGCTTTGTGAGCCTGGGGGTACGGGTACCCCGGGAGGTGGCAGCGGAGCAAGGGCAGCAGTGCGAGAGGAATTGGGGTCGGTGGGCGCGGCACTCAGCTCCCAGGAGAAGGAGGGAGGAAGCCAGGCCCGCAGCCTCCCTCATGCTGCCCCTGCAGGGTCTCCTCCTCCTCAGACACCACCCTCCCTTTCCCCAAGCACTAGATCATGCCTGATCCCAGTGCCCGCCCCTCTTAACGTGAGGAAAGGGAGCAGGGCAAGGATCGATAGCCCCATCTGACAGATGGGGACACAGAGGCCCAGAGGAGGCCTTACTCTCCCAGCAAGCTGGGGGCAAGCACTGGGTCTCTGGACTTCACCCTGGGAGAACACAGTGCTCCAGGCTTTCGCGTGGGGAGCTGAGAGCTCCTTTAGTTACATTTCCCTTTATTTATGCTGAGGAGCTTCAAGAGGCACGGAAAGCTGATGGAAAGTGAAACCCGCAATTCATGTCAATTCAGATCGCTCCAATTCATTTCCGCAAACATTTATTAAGTGCCTATTAGGCCCTGCGCTCTGCTTTCATCTGGGAACAGCGTCAGCATCTGGGTCCCCATGCGGAGGGAGGGCGCGGTGGTGAAGCCCACGCACGGCCCCCCCCATGGCGGCCCCCCATGGCCGTCAGCCAGGAGTCGGGGCTGGGGCGGCATCTCCCCTCTGGGTCTTCTTCCGGAGCTGCAGACCACTTCCCAGTACTGAGCTTGCCTTTCACATGCAAACAGAGGATAAGGCCCCAGGGTGGGGGTGGGGGGGAGGGGGGTGGGGTGGGGTGCCGAGAGTGGGCTGGCCATAGGGGGAGCTAGCTTGTGATTTAAAATCTGCCCCATCCTATCTGTGAAGGGCGTAATGCCTGCAGACAAGCGTGAGTGCTGCAGGACTGTCTCATCGCGAGGGGCCTTCTTTACACGGGAGTGTTTGTTTATAGAACCGAAACATCTCGCTATGGGCACCCGGGGCACATGGGCCTGAGGTTCCATGGCTGGGAAGCCAACCACCTCGTCTTAGCAGTTCAAGATTGGCCGAGGTGGGGGCAGGAAGAATCCTGGATGGAAGGGCTCTGGAGTTGTTTCCCCACAGTGGTCCAGGTGACCCACCCAGGCAAGATCCTAGGCCTGTGGGGTGGCAGCCGACAGTGTCTCTGAACACCTCACAAGATGTCATAAGCCGGACCGAACTGACAAGGTTGGGTGTGAGCCGGTTCAGGAAGCAGCCCATTCCCCATGGCCAAGGCCACTCTCCCCAGTCATCTGGTTTATGGCAAACTCCTTCCCCGAGACCGTGGGCTCTCTGCACCCTGCTTTCCACATTCAAGCCATGGCCTTCAGGACAAGACCGACCACTAAGCCTGTGTATTTGCTCAGACCAGCTGGACCTGACCAGAGCTGACCTTGCCACAGCCCCTACCGAGCCTTCTCCTCCAGAGGGGACGGGGTGTCCCTGAGCCCTGCACCTCTCCTCAGACCACACCCACCTCCCTCTGTGTGAAACAGAATGGCCGTCTTCTAGAGTGACCGAATATCCTCCAGCACCCAAGAACCATCATTAGCCAAATAAGGAAAGCGAAATCTGTGGTGAGTGGGCATGAGTCCCAGGTCCAACAACCCTGCAGGCATCGCTAACCAATCACAGCCCCTCTTTCTGCTGAGCGAGGACCTGGCCTCAAAATTGCTTGGAAGCCAGTTCTCCAGGCGGCCAGTAGCCATCAGTCAATATCCGCACCCGAGATGAAACCTGTTTTCTATCGCTGGAGAGGTAGAAGCACACACTGGAACTTCCAGAACCAGAGCCCCAGGGTGTCCCCACCTGGAAGGTGCATTGCCTGGCTGCTCCCTCACGAACCATCCTAGGAGGGAGGTGGGAGCACTGAGCTATGGGACACCAACCTGGTTGGTCCCCAGTGCAGCTGAAGGACCCTGCAGGGCCACCAGCCAGCCTGAGGCAGGGAGAGAAATGGAGCCAAGAGAGAGTGAGGCAGAGGGGAGGGGAGAGAAGTGAAGGTGCAAGAGGAAGGGAACAGAGGTCTCCCTGTGGTTTCTCCACTGGCCCCCCACCTCTCTGACTCACTTTGTCAATCGAATCACATTGCTCCTCTACTTAAAATCCCCTAAGGGCTTTCTTTTTGCTTTTGGGATCAAATCTCGATTGCTGAATCTGACTCACAAGCCCACCATGACTCAGCCCTGCCACCCTCTTTAGCCTCGGCCTCCACACCCTCACCTCCACCCCAAACCGCTCCTGCAGGCTGCCCGTACTCTGAAGTCTGCATAACCCGTGAGACTTGTGTGGCTTCCTCTCTCAGGTTTGTGGCAGATTCCCAAGTATCCTGCACTATTCTACTTTTATTATTATCCCGTATATACTCCAGTTTTCTTCCTTAGTACAAAATCCCGTTTTTAGCTGGTATGTGGTTACCTGAAATAAAGACATTTCTGAGGATCCCTTGCAGCTAAAACTGGTCATGTGAGTAAGTAAAGTCTGATCAATGGGATGTAAGCAGAGTGCCCCACTTGACTTCTGAGAAGTAGTATTAAAGGGAAGAGATGTGCTCTTCTGGGATGAGTATGGAATGGCCGGAGCTTGGGCAGCCTCCTTAGACTATGAGGTAGAGTCTTATGTTGAAGAGAATAAGAGCATGAAGATAAAAGAAACCCAGACCTCTAATACTGTGAAACCAAAACCAAAGGCTTCTTTTACATGAGAGAGAGAAACAAATTCTTATTTTGTTTAGGTCATCACTACTTTGTGTTTTCTTACTTTTGTGTGTTCTTTCTTTCTCTGCCTGGGATATATTTCCTTGCCTTCTTTACATAGCTGATTTTATTTGACTTTGCAAGAGCCAGCTCTGATGTCACCTTCTCTACGGGGCTGTTCCTGACAGCACCCTAAGCTGGACAAGCAGCCACCGTTGTCCCCTTGTAGCAAAGAGCCATCACCTCTTTCTAGCTAAGCACTTGTCTCATGATGGTCAGTGGGTCTGATGAGTGGCTCTCTCTCCCCCAGCTGGACTATGAGCACCTTGAAGGAGGGAGTCTCATTCATGTCCAGAGAGCTGGTACCTAATCAAGTGCCTGACCATGAGTAAATGGGGAGGGATGGAGGAGCAAGGGTGGGGCATGAGGGTGGGAAAGAAGTCCCGGCACTTCTCTGGCTTCACTTGGCGGATCCTATAACGTTTCTTTCACTGATAAGCAGAGCCACCAATAGGCAGCTCCACTGAGGTTGACGAGGAAGAGACAACCACTCTGGAGAGCGGCATAATAAGAACACGATTTCTAAAACTTCTAGCTGCACAGCATTTACCAATGTACAAGGCACGCTGACACGTGCCCATTATCCTACTTAGTTGTAACAACCTACCGAGGCACTCTTATTATTCCCAGGGCTGAAAGGGCTACATCACTCCCTCCAGGTCACATGGTACTACATGGCCAAGTGGGGGACCTGGGAATGAGGTCCTTCTAGCTTCACGTCTAGCAACGCCGGAGCCTCCCCCAACCTGCACCGTTCAGGGGAGTCAGCGAGGCAAACCATGGGCAAACTGCACGTCAGCCAGCGTGCACAAGCATGAGCACGAGCTCACGCACACCTGGTGCACAGATGTGAGAGGGGCTCCAGATGTTCCAGTGGCATCTTCCCCGGGGGGGCAAGAGTGATGGCAGACAAGGGGCACGGGGGTGGACCACGCAGCTGCTGCACGCAGATGCTCTGCCCCTCTGCTCAAGGACAGGACCACCCCGAGCAAGTGCGGGGGACGTGAGGCAGCAGGGAGGGCTGGGGACAGGCAGAAGCCAGGGGGAGTCCGCGTGCTTTCACAGACTGCGCTAGGCTGTTATGGGGACCAGTTATTTAGTCTAGCATTCACCTCCCCCGGAGCGAGAACAGGACACTGTCAGGCTAAGAGACAGCAGCACACAGCATGTCCGTGGTAAACAATTTATTTTTCTACCTCAGTCGCTTACAAGGGGAAAAAAATAAAACGTCATTAGGAGAAGCACAGATGAACTATTTACAGAGATGAAGAAAATTCACAATGGTTAAAACGTGGGTGAGGTGAGCATACTAGGACAAGTTCGCCAAAGCAAAGCAATTCATAGCAGAACAAAATAAAAGTGGGGGTGGGGGGGTAGCCATAAAGAACTGTTAAAAAAAAATAGCACTCATGAAAAAGCCTGCGGGAAAATAACAGGAAACTAACCAACGATTACATCAAGCATCTTTAATGAGATGAGCAAAACCACACTGGTTGGGTCTCAAGGACAGTGACATTCGAACAGATGGATTTGCTCACATCAAATGCATCCAGTGGAAGCACGCGGGTCACTTCTCACAAACTATGAACGTAAACAAGGGGGTGGCTGCTGAGCTGTACTTCACGAATCCAAGCCCGTGTGGCTATTTCAAACGGGGGAGTGGAGGGGCTTGGGACCATGGGAAAAGCAAGGCCTTCTCATAGTGACTGATCATCAGGGGTGCCAGCCCGATCTGGATCGGCCCCGTGTGTTCTGTCCTCTGCTACCCTGGCGGGCCCAGAGGCCCTGATCCCAGCAGTGACTGCAAGGCCAGTGTGGACGGGGTGCTGGGGAAGGAGGGGCCTGGCGTGGGTCTGTGGCCACGGTGCCTGAGATGTAGCAGTGCCCCAGTAACGACACCGGCCCTTCTCAAGGTCACGTGTACTCATTTTTATGGTTAACGGCCACGGAGGGACTGGCCCCCAAACACAAACATAACCAGATCATGATGGTTTTCCAGATATAGTTTTTCTTCCAGATGACGTTTTTCACATTAGTATTTACAGAACAGGTGTGTGTGTGTGCGCGCGCGCGTGCATGTGTGTGTGTGTGTGTTCGTTCACTGTTGGTACTGTCCACCCCAGGACACAGGTGCTCCAAGTCACACATCCCCAACGCCTGTGGGCCACCAGCGCTAAAAGCTCACTCCATGAAATGCCCCAAGAAGCTTATTTGGTTGCTATTTAAAATAATCTGATGTCTGTTTCCTGGATTCCCCTGAGGAGGCTCTACAAAGTTTGTGAGAAGTTTCCCTCTGGCCCCGTTACATTCCAGGTGGGGGTGGGGGTGGGGTGGGGTGGGGTGGGGTGGAGGGACGTTCACAGTGTGTACAAGAAGCAAAATGGGAGGGGACTGTAGAAGGAAAAAAAATTTTTTTTTTAAATTGAGAAGCAATGAGGACATGAGTCTTTTCCAAGAATTAAAAATGAGAAAAAGAACATTCGTTCAAACAGGCAGCTAGGACAGCCTCAGTGGACACTGAGAGCAGCTGGGGTGGCCCCGGCCGGGACTGTGTCCTCTCTCTAGTAATGGTAGCAAACCCCAATGTGTTATGCCTCTCTTAAGAGCTAGTTGATAAAAATTATGTCTTGTGAAATCGGCAAATAGTCTGCAAAGTGAAATAAGAACAGAAATTAACAGATTAAACTGAAATGAGTCCGGGGGGGGGGGGGAGAGAGGAAACGGGAGGCCACCAATGAGGATCATAATTATTTGAGCCCCAGTATTGATCCTGGGGGGGGCAGGATGGGGGTGCACGGCAGTGGACACCTGGGCCTGGGAAGTAGGAACCACTTCCATAAGTGGTGGGTCATCCTTCATTCTTTCTAGAAAAGAACTACACCTCACTCTAACAATTATCCATAGATGTCGAGCCCTCTTTATTGGAGCATCTCATTTAATCGCATCGAACCCTAAGGGTGGGCAGAGGTGGGCACTGGTTCGCCTCAGCTGTGCGGCCCAGGAGAGGAGGTGGGTATTCACAGAGAGGGCCTGTGCAGGGGAAACGCAGGGCCCTGTGCCCTGACAGGGGACCCCGGGTCCACGGTCTGTGAGTGAACACACACAGGATGAAGAACCTGAGCAGCTCTCGGGGGCGTCCTGGCTAGTGCTCACACTGCCCCACTAGGATGGGTCCAGAGAGGGGCTGGGAGGGGTACGGCGTCCACACACACTGTGAGGGCCTGGGGGTGGGGCGTGGGTGAAGTGGTACATGGTGAGGAGGCGGAAAAGAAAGATCACAGAGAAACCTCAGGGCAGTTTGGTGGGGACAGCTGTGCCGATGTCACTGGCTCACAGGACCCCAGGGTGCAGGGAGAAGTCAACCGGACAGGGTGAGCAGAGGGCAGATTTGGGCCACCCTCTGCCGGGCCGTCCCTCTCCACCCCAACCTCCTCCTCACCAGACCCTCCAAAACACTCCTCACTGGCACGGGGCAAGAGATGGATGTCAGAATGTTCCAAAGCTCCCCTGACTCGGAGACCCTGGCCCGGGCTGGAGGCTCCAGGCAGGCTCAAGTTTGGTTTTTGAGGGGAGCCACCACGTCATGAGCTCGTGACTGGAATACCATGGGGGACTGCTTGGGGACAGCGGACAGAGTGGCAGCCAGGTCCAGCCATTGGGCCACCCCCTTCACGGCCTGGGGCTATTCCACACACGGACCCTCCCTAACAGCACGTGGCCTCACTCTTGTGGCCATCGACAGCCTCTTTGTGGCCATCGGTGAGGACATACAAGAGACCTTCAAGGTGAGAACTGGAAGGATGTGGAATGGAGAATCTGATGGCTGGGGGAGGAGAGAACAGCCATGTCCCACGGGTCAGGGAGCCCCTGTCCAGACATTTTAACGCCCCATTCCTGCCCTAATCAAATCCAGCTGACGTCGTTGAGCTGCAGGAGCTAGTGACCGTGACAAACAGACCCTGGACACGGTCACTCCTAGCCCACACCAGGTCCCTCACACTCCTGCTCTGTTCCCAAAGCCTTGGCTAAAGCTGAAGGGCTGGGCACAGCTGGGAGACTATCTCATCCTACCCAGCCTTGGTCGGTCACTTTTGTATCTCTGTCTTGCATACATGTCTGCGGAGGACAGATCCTAAAACACAGATCCCTGAGACAGAGCCCTTAGCATGGAATCCATTTTGTCACCCCCCAAATTATTCCATGTTAGGATCCCCCAACTCTCCCTGCCTGGGACTAGTACTGCACTGAGGGGGCAATGGCAACCTGATTGTGAAGGCAGGCAAAGCCACACCAGGTGTGCAGAGTGGTATGGTGCTCTCAGCGAGGCAGGACGGGAGCCTACATGTCTTCTTGTACCCTGGTGAGGAAGCCAGGGGAGGGAAGGAGATGAAAGGCTTTCCTAAAACTACCACCAGCTTCTGGGCCGAGGAGGACGGGCAAGAAATGAGTAGGGCTGATGACAAGCCAGGCCTCCCTGGGAGGGACAGTGTGTACGCACGCATGTATGTGTGTGGACCATGCACCCCCCCCTTATGCTCCAGAATGGTGCCTTCCAACAGAACTTTTGTAGAAATGTTCTACAGGCTGTGCTAACAGTAGCCACTAGCCATATGTGGCTGCTAAGTGAAGCGTGGCTAGTGTGACGGAGAAACTGGAATTCTCATTTTACTTCATTTTCATTTAAATCTAAATTATAGTAGCTATGTGTGGTTAGTGGGATCGTCCTGGACAGAAGGACGCTAGAGAGAGGAACATGGGAGTTAAGAGCCAGACCACCTGGGTCTAAATCGCAGCGCTGCTCCTTGCTGCTAATGAGCCCTGGAACAGGGTTTTCTACCTCTCTAGGCCTTGGGGTCCCCATCTGTACATGGGAAAACCTACTGGAGGGGCAGACTTCTCTGGTTGTAGTGCCCACTTCCCTGCTTCAAGAGCCACCCCCCCCCTTGCAGACACTGGCTCCAGGGGACACGCTCATGGGGGAGTCTCCCCCACTCACACTCCCCCATCTGGAACAGCTGCTACTGTATCTGCCTCCCCTACCCCTCACTCCCACAATCGGAAGGGTGCACAGACCCCAGGGACTATCCTGCCCAAACCCCCTGTTTACAGAAGACAGAGATGAGGCCCAGAGATACTGGGTGACCTGCTGTGGCCATGGGAAAGAGCCTGGGGCTTCCGTCGCTGATGGAGGATCTGTCCTCCACCGGGCATGGCTCTAAGTGCCCCAAATGCTTCCTGGCTTCCTGTTGAGTCACCCTTACCCCACCCCAACACTCAGTCGGAGGTGTGCAAACACTGGGTGAGACCCTCACGCACCTCTCCCTGGCCCTCCTCCCTGGCTTCAGGACAGGATCCTCTAAGGGCCATGCCTATGCTCCCTGGGCCTCCAAGGCCTCTGGGTCCAGGCAGGATGATCAACCAGGAATGAAACTGCTGGAAACCCAGCTTCCGAGGGAGCCTCCTTCCTCAGCAGAGAACCCAAGAGGACAAAACGCCATTCCTAATGCCTTTTCTAGGAACTCCAGCTGTCCTCTGTACACACACACCCCCAAGCACCCCTGTACCCCGATATATTCTTGTCTCTACTCCATGTTTGGGAAAGGCTGACTCACCCCTTCAGGGGACAAGTAAAGCCCTATCAACATGGCTTCCTTCAGCACCCTTCCCCCCAACCCTGTAAGACCATGCCTGCCCTTGCTGCCACCTCAGGTGGGGGCCCCAGGCCCCCCAGCTATGTGGGAGCTGCGGCAGCCTGGGCACGAAAGTGGGCATTGTTGTGGGCTCTGCCTCAAGTCTCTGACGCCTACATGCAGGGGAGGGTGAATCTACACCCCGACCCAGGACAGCAAACCCAAACCCCAACGGCACACCACAGTTACACACAGAAGGGTGTCCAAGCCAGGGCCGCCAGGCAGAGCTGGAGGAGGGGAGGGAGGAAGACCGGAAGGGAGACGGGGGATGAGGAAAGCAGAGGGTAGGAGTCCGGTCCAGTGAGAGAACCTGTAACAGGCTCCAAACAAAGAAGGGGGGGCAGAGGGAGGGCTCCTGACTCAGCTCTTTCCCTTCCCCCGAAAGCTGCCACTCTCAAATACCCGGCACGGAGGCGGTACTTCGGTTAATCAGACATTGAGCTGCATCCTGCCCCCGGAGTTCAGTGGATTTGAACTTCGGCACCTACAGGTCATTTCTGAATGCATATGTGTACGAGCTGTGTTCTCTTTAGGGGTCCTCCCGCCTCCCCTCCAATGCAGCCCATCTCCTGTGCTTCCAAAGCCCCGGGAGACAAAGACACTCACCTGGGAACTGATAGCCATAGCTAGGAGCAAATCCAGGGTAGCCGCGGCCATAGGTTGCCACGAAGTTGGGGTAGCCTTGAACACAGAGAGAAAGATCACAGGGGCATTAGTACAGCTGCTGCCTCAGCCCTGGGGTGAAATCCCAGGGAGGGCAGAAGTGAGGACAGCCTGGGTTATTTTCCCGCACAAAATGATTCATCTCCCGTGAGGGTCTTTACCCAGGGCTCGGGTCCCCTCTCTCCTGTGGCTGGGGGCACTGCTGTCAGCCTGCTGGTAATTAACCTATATTTGGGCAGAGAGGACCCCCCCCAAAGCCCACGCACTTTCTGGAACCTGCAGAGTAAATGCCACGCGTTAGCACCAAACAGAGGGCCTGTGCCTGGCTCTGACATTTGGAGAGCTTACTCTGAATGTACTTTACCTTAAAGCTATTGACAGTAGGAGATTAAAGTCCTTGTAATGCCTCCTCCCGAGGCAGCAGACAGAGGTGCCCGCAGCAGACAAAGCGGGAGCACTCAGGGGTCAGAGTTGTGGGGCAAAACTCAGGGCTGACCTTGCGCTTGTAGAAAACCACTGGGCTTAATGAGCCCTGGCCCAGGAGAGGCAGGGTTCCGGGGGGCCTGCGTCCAAGCACAGGTACTCCACAGGGTGCCAGCATCTTCCCAAGCGCCCTCCCCCCACCCGCCCCGGCAACGAGGGACTGCTTGGATTAACATGTGCTCCAGGAAGCATGGCCCAAACCCAGAAGCCTCACGCCACACATGGTAACTAACGGGTGCTTCACAGTGAGCGTATTTTCCACATGATCTCAGCAGATAACCCAGGGGGTGATCCGTTAACCGTGGGCTGCCTGTGGAAATGGCTGCTGGGCTGGGCATGAGGAAACTCTGGCATGTTCTGCTCCCGGTGTGGCCCTCTGTGATCTAGTATGAAACCCCCAGTGAGCAGTCCCTTGGCTCTCCACCCTGCATTGTGCTCGCTCAGGCTACTTCACCATTTATGTCCCTGCCTCTTGGCTCAGGTGACAGAGAAGGCCAGTGTGTAGCCCTCTTGGACCGATTCTGCCAGCCCCAGGGGACCCATGGGTCCCCCTTGTTCCCATCCCACCAGGCTCACGTTGCCTCTGTCCACTCGGTGTGTGGGAGTCCCAGTACATTCATGCTCTTCACATACCTCCACGGCCAACCTCCCGCCACCACTATCACCAACCACCCAAGCACCACCAACAGCCGGACTTTTGCTTTGACTTCCGAGGTGGGTATTTGTGGTTGTTTCTTGGCTGCCCAGTCCCTGAATCCCTCCTCTGAGTTTGAGTCTTAGAGAGAGGCCTGCCTCCCATCCTGGAAGCAGAAGAGGGCCCCCTCCTGCTCTCTCTGAGCCAGGCAGCGGGAAAGTAGGTTGTGAACCTGGGTTTGGCCCAGGGAAGTCCTCCTTGGATCCACTGCTGAGGCTAGTGGGGCAGAGGAGGAGACAGTGATTCAGAATTTATTCTGGTGCCTTTAGCATGAGCCCAGCACACAGTGGTGGCAACAGGGGACCACCCCTCGACCAGGTCATTCCTAGGCTGTCCCTGGGTCATGGCTGTGGCTGACCACCCACCTCCCCAGTTACTGCCTATTTTCCAGCCTTCTCGGCAACTCCATGCGCTGACGAGCCCCTTCCAGTCATCTCCTTTTTGGCTTGCAGCAGCCAGAGTTGTTTCCGTGGCTTGCCACCAAGATGCTGGTAGAGAGTGGCTTTGATGGGTGGGGTCTGTCAGAGCCTTCCTGCGCTCCAGCCACAAGGGCAGCAGCTTGAGACAGCCACGGACACCCCCCAAATATGGGCTCTGGGGTCTCATCACCCGCGTCCCGAGTGCACGTGGGTGTGTCGCAAGCATTTTCTGACCTGCGGTGAGGGCTAACGGAACAGGATCATTCACGCAGTTCCATCTCGGGTGCCCTCGGGCATTGTGTGTTCGCGTTGGCAGGTCTTCCTGCTGCCTGTTCATAGAGCTCGTATGCCTTAGAGGGCCAGAGATGGGACCCACCTTTCCTCACCTGCCCATGTGTGTTTGTGTCACAGCCTCCGCTTGACCAGTGGATCTGTCATTGGACCGAGAAGAGAGGCTTGCTCTTGTGGGTGTCAGGAGTCTTGGGGTCCAGGCTTGCCTCTGGCCCAAGGCCATGCCCTTTGGTGGGGGGGTCTTCCTCGTCCTCTGACAGCTTGAGTCTTGCCATCTGTACAAAGCTCTGTGGGTCCCTTACAGCATTCTCGACTGAGACTCCCCGTGCCTCCCTTCCCTTCCCGTTTGGCCAGAGCCTTTCCAAACGAGCAGTCACAACTCACTGGCCGACTGACCCGTTTCCACGTCAAAAGTGCCCTGCGCCTGCTCCTTCCGGGTGCGCTATCTCCCGGTGCTCGGGGTCTCCCTGGCACAGGGCTGCCCACACAAGCGGGATGACTGCACGGCTTTGCTCTGCCTGCCGAGGGGCAGGCTATCCAAGGGTGACGCTCAGCTCTGGCCCCCCGGTGGGGAAAGAGAGGGACAGAGGGACGGAGAGGAAGGGGGGGAGCGCAAGAGGTCTTACGTGGATGCACGCACACTGGCTTCTCCCTTGGTATTTATTTCATGGCTGGCCAGCTCAGTTCTCTTCCGAATTAATCACCCACTCTCAAATCAGATCTTTCATGACTAGATTTCTTAAACCATTATTTCAACACTATTGATAAACGGATTATATGCAAACAGCCAAATCACCGCTGCCTAGGGCCTTTCCCGGTGAAAAATGACTCCTTTGCTTCTAACTTCAGCACTAGGGGTCTGAAATATTTGAATCTGACAGCATAAGTGTAGGCCCATGGGTCACCTTCAAGCCTCCCTCGGGGCAGGTGGGGTGGGGAGCGGGTGGGACGCCCAGCCCCTCCCTGACTCCGGCCACCTTCTTCCTGGCACACGACAGTCTTCGACAAGAAGGAAGACAAGCATGGTCGAGTTCACCCCAATTTGGGGCCTCACCCCAATCTTCCTGGACATGTCAATATTGTCTCCTGCACAACAAAGACGAGAATTTGGCATCTGCCGGAGTGGGGGATCTGATCTCCAGCCCCCATCACGAACATCCTCTGGGTCAGGCAGATGAAATCATAAATTTATAATACAACATTACTTCAATTTTCCTCTTCATTTACTGCTGTGCAGCCCAGCTCTGCTCCAACGGCTCCCAGCCCCAACCACACAGGGAAATTGGCTGGCTGCATATCAATAGCACATTACAGCAGACCGATGTGAATGCTCCATCAAGCCATATTACAGCGAGATGACCCAGCCGCCGCTTCCATTAGTAGCTGGGCCCCGCCCGCACTGGCCACTGCCCAATTTATGTGCTCCAGTACTCTGGACGCCTGATCAATCCCACAGTAATTATCTCTTGTCACTAAAGGAAAAACTAAGCCTGCTGCCTGGATGACCACCTTTCTGGCAGATAGGCTTTCCGTTGTGGGAAAAAAAAAAAAGGAACTCAGAAATCAACAACTACTCAAATTTGCCAGTCAGATCATTTCAGGGCCCCCTTTTGGGGATGCTGGCAGAGTTCTCAGAATCCTGGTTCTCGATCTTTGCTCCAACTCTAGGAGATGCTGGCTCTAACCCTGAAACATGTTTGCATTCTAGGTGGGCACATGACTCATCCTCTCCCGGGCTCTGTGACTCAGCTACTCAGTCATGGAAAATTGCTCCCACCAGGACCCCGAATTGAAAGGACAAGAGACAAGGGCTGTTTATCCAGGGACCTGCCAGAGTGTGACATATATGCCACGTGGTATGCAGAGCACTGCCCGGCGCGCCATGTTGGCTCCATGAGGGATGCATCCAGATATAACACCTAGTGCCCAGAGCCCTTCCCAGGCTGGGACGTGAAGGCCAAAGTCTACTCAGATGCTCGGACCCCAGAGTCATTCCGAGCCATAGGAGCATCTTTAGGCTTATGTTGTCCAATTTAAATTTAAGTCTAAACTATGATGAAAACCCCAGTTCCTCAGTAGTATAAGCCACATCTTAAATGCTCAGTAGCCACATTAGCTAGTGGCTACCATCTTGGGCAGCACAGACAGAGGCCCTTTCTACCACCACAGAAAGTGCTGGTGCACTGTGTTGTCCTAGAAGGAAACTGAAGAGCTGAATTTTGAGTTTCCTCTGTCCACCAGGAAACAGCTGAACAAATGGAGACCTCCTTAGGAACGACCTCAACAGATATTTTGGGGAAAGACAAATCCCCGTTGAAATTACAAATGAGTCTAGACATGCAGCTCTACATACCAGCCAATCTCCTTTTCATCTGTTAGTGCACACCAGCAGATTATAGATCCTCATCTCTTCTAGATGCTGTTTTTTTTTTTTTTTTTTTTAATTTGCTTTCATTTCAGAGGGGTTTAGTGTTGGGAAACACTGGGTCAAGACTTCACAGGGACTTCTCAGTAGGAGCACTGGTAAGAATGCCGCAGGCTTTCTTCAGCTGGTCTACAGAGTTGCACTATTTCCGGGCCCGCGGGGCGAAGCTTTCCTTCAAGGCCTCAGCAATGAGGTATTTCTCTACCAGTGGTATCAAGCATGTTCAGTAGTGTGTGCCCAGCCAGGTCAAGACAGTTAGAGGCAGTAGGATTAAGTGGCTGAGGGCAGAGTAGGCCCAAAAGGAATAAAATATATCAACAATAATCACATTTGCTTTTATTGAGTCCACTTTCATGAAGAAAAACCAGAGAGTCTAGGGCACGAGACAGCAGAACAAAGTCTGAAGGGCTGCAGAAAGACCTTTCCAAGGGTCTTCGCTGATTTTCGTTTTGTTTAGCTCGAAGGTTGGGAGAGCTGGTCTGAGGAGACCCCCTCCTCTTCTCTCCTACATTCTTTTTTAAGGAATTCCCAAGTGGGCTGATTATTCTATGACTCTGTCAAAGGCTGTGAAAGCTAAAACCAAAACAGCTGTAGGTTTCCTCCCAAGGATGGATGCAGCCACATCAAGAGAGATCAAGCAAACATAACTGTGTAACTATACGCTTGTCAGCCTCCCTTTGACGAGACCTCCCCAAAGTATGGAAAAAATCTTAAGGGATATTTAAAAATTAGTTTCACAGTTTCCAAGTCATTTACAGACCAGCGTATCTGCTGTCTCACTAGAACGTCAGCTCCCTGAGATGCTCTGAGGCATCCTCAGTGCCTAGAACAGTGCCTGGCCATTAGTAGGTACTTGGGAAACACTTGTTGTGAGAATGGACTGAAAAGCTTTAATGGTGTATAGTCTCACTTCGAAAAACCTGTCCAAGTGTTAGACATTTTTCTGCTCTTCCGACAACAAAAATTTACAGCACTAAACCTTTATTTCATTAATGAACTTTTAACAAACGTTGTTCTGCGCCGAGTTCATCAACCAAACTGTGGCTGATGATGACAGCGGTGATGACATGGACAGGTGACGGGTGATGGTGGCGATTCCAGGACAGATATGCACCACGGACGGGGTGACCTAGGTGACTTGTGGGGACATGTGAGGCCATCCCCAACCTAGGAAAGGATCAGATGCTGCTCAGTGCGACCATTTTAGAGGGAAGAAGCAAGAAGCAAGGGCTTCGGTCTCAACATAGCAGATGGCACTCTACTCGCCCAGAGTATCTAGAGGCCCAGGATGCCAGGCTCGGCCAATGGGAGAAGCCGAGGGCAGCGTCAGGAGTCTCCAGTGTGGCTGAGGAGGTGAGAGGCCAGCCAGGCCTTGAGACTGTGTGTTGGGTTCCCTGGGTGCTGTGCCCGCTTCACCCCTTCTCTGCCTGGACCTCGGGCTGAACTGGTTCCTGGCTGGGGGCATATTTTGGGAGCTCTCGGGAGGCCCGTCTCAGCAGGTGCCTGAAGGACCTCACCACCGTGGCTGGGGACTCAGGAGGCCCGGCGGCTGATGAGGCCTGGAGCCCAGCGCACAGATCACAGAAACTCAAAGATGATCCAACTCCTTGGCCTAGGGGTCTCAACGGAGAAGGCGGCAGATGCCACAGTGCAAGCCACACCTGCAGGTCCGGCTGTGTTCCTGGCCGCTGGCAGGAAGGGATGCCCCATGGAAGGGTGTTGGGCACTTGCTCGGGTGGGAATGCCTCGGGCTCCCCACGGCTTTACTAAGAAGAGCTCCCAGTTTGAGTATATCCTACTGTGTTTTGTTGATCAGAAGACATACACTTTTTTCACATCTTAATGTCTCTGAAAGGAGCTCTATCTCACAAGTCATTGTGGTAAGAAAGCCTTGGTCCAGTTTAATTAACAGCATCTGTATTTTTCTTTCTGAATGTTTGTACAAAGATGCATTTCACCACCCACAGCACCTTGGATTTGACGAAATACAGCGCTGGCGAGGCACAAGATGGTTTCATTGATCCTCAACAGCCCCATGAAGTGAGAGTGTCCCACATCCCTCTCTAAGGATGGGGTAACTGAAGGACAGAGCTGTTGGCACTTGTCCCAAGTCATGCAGCTCAGGGGGCGAGGAATCCAGATCCCCTGGTCCTGAAGTCCCAACCCACTGGCTTACACAGCCCCTACCTTGGGGGAAGCTGGCCTGACACCATCAATTCCATCTCAAGGGCTCTCTGCTTGACCAGAGGAGGAGGAAAGCCTCTGTGATATGAGTGGGGCTGGCTGAGGTCTGGGGGTTCTGCCTGGTGGCAGTCTCAACAGAGCTACATGGGCCAAAGGCAAAAGCCTTAAGCAGCAGGGGTGTCAGTGGGAGGGGGAGGGGGAGGTTCTCACTCAAGGACTAACAGATTCACCACAACATTTTTAACCAACAATTACTTCTTTACTGCAGCTCAGAGAAGTCATGACTTCAACCATGAGAGACAGGGAAAAAGCGGGGGCAGAGGAGTAAGCACCCGCCATTCATCACATATCCCTCCCTCAATAAACAGGAGCCAACAGGATGGCACCTGGAGAAACGCACGGACCACGCGGGTTTGCCTACCACCAGCCGGGGTCAGAGCCCATCCTGGAGGCTCTGAGCCCAGCACTCCTCCTCACACAGGCCCTACGGGAACCTGGCCCCTCAGCCAGGCCAGGGGGCTCTCAGTGTTCCTCACTAGGATCCTCGCCTTGCAAGGCTAGTCCTGTCTGGATCACTCTGAGCTTGGGCATCCTTCTTAGCATGGCGAACAGGTCACCTCCTCAGGGAGGTATTCCCTGATTCCTCAGTCTAATTTCCACTCTTCATGATGTGCTCTTAAAGCACCCCCAAACTCTATTATGACTAACTAGCTGTCCGTAGGATTAGCTGTTAGCTGTTATCACACTCACTAGACCACAAGCTCCAGAGGGCAGGGACCACATCCGCCTTGTCAAGCACTGTCTCCCCGTGCCAGCCCAGGGCAGGGCACGCACGCAGCAAGCAGGTGCTCAAAGCCGACTGCCGGTGAGCACCTCCTGCATTCAACAAAGCCTCCCTGCCTTGGCTCCCATTATGAAACCACTGGGTGCCCTCTGTTCAGGGACCCGAGCTTGGGTGTCTGTAGAGATGTGGGCCCCCGGCCCTTGCTTGCAGACTGGGGCGAACAGAACTGCTGCACCTTTGCTCTCTGGCAACTGACATGAACAAGCTGGCTTCGCTGTATACCTCTGCTTCCCCCTGAAGAAAACAGGTCATTCTTCCCAGCCTGCCAAGGGCATCAAGTTAGACTCCTAAAGGCAGCGGCACTTCCTGAAGATCTGATCCTAAGAAGGTTCCCATTTTATGCCCCAGGACCTTTATACTCACCGTTTAAAATTCAAGACTCCAAAAACCGGCAGGAGGCAACTCTTTTAAAATTTGATTTTAAGAATTTACAACTATTAATTCATTTGGAACTTCTCTTGGTATATAACATATGGTAAAGACCACATACAAATTACTTTTGAAGCAAGGGGTAGACAAGTGTCTCATAGTCAATCAGGAGATAATTCCCACTGATTTTTTAAAAAAATATTTTATTTATTTATTTGAGAGACAGAATGAGATAGAGAGAGCATGAGAGGGGGGAGGGTCAGAGGGAGAAGCAGACTCCCTGCTCAGCAGGGAGCCCGATGCGGGACTTGAACCCGGGACTTCAGGATCATGACCTGAGTCGAAGGCAGTCGCTTAACCAACTGAGACACCCAGGTGCCCAATTCCCACTCATTTTTATTTATTTTATTTTATTAGAGAGAGCATGAGCAGGGGTGGGGGGAGGGGGAGAGGGAGAGAGAGAATCTCAAGCAGGCTCCACGCTCAGTGCAGAGCCCGACGTGGGGCTCGATCTCACGACCCTGAGATCATGACCTGAGCCGAAATTAAGAGTCAGACACCCTCCCACTGATTTTTAAAAGTAACTTCTTTATAATAATTACACTCTTACATAGAAATACGTTTAGTTTAGGTGCCTTCACTTTTTCTCCCAACAGGTGCATTCCTATATACCACACTATTTCATTGCTGTAGCTTTGTGCCATGTTCTGCTATCTGGTCAAACTAGTCTTTTCTCCTTTTTCTTTTGAAAACATTTTCTTATCTATTCTCGTGTTTCTGCTTCCAGATCAGCGTTACAATCATTTGGCCAATGCTTAAAGAAGTAAATAGGAATTTTCAATGAAACTCAATTAAACCTAAAACATTAATTCCAGAAGAAGTAATAACATTTCCGCCACTTTTAGGATTCTCGTGGCATCTCTTTCCATTTCTCAAAGTTCCTCAAACTAACTTTACTGGCCCTTGTTATTTCCTCAGACAAAATAGATACAATTCTTTTTAAGAACGTGTAACACCAAGAAAAGTTTCATACATTTCAAATGGAGCCAGGAATGATTTAAAGAACTGCAAATCTGAAAATACATAAAAGAGCTGATCAAACAATATAGAAGGGGGACTCATTGCCAAACCGAATGAAAATCCATTAAAACCAGACAGATCATGTGCCTGAATGGAATTTTACCATTAACTACCATTTATCCCATTTAATTAGTATTTTCCCGACACACAATAACTCGCACTAAAATACCGCTCTCCCGCCTTGAAATTTCTAATTATTGTTGCGACCCACACCATTACGCCTCTTCTCTGCTTTCTCCATTTTTCATGCCATTTCAGCGGCAAGATTTTCAATTATCTACGCAGGATGGACAGAGATACCTTTAAGGAAGGGGCATAATATGCAACTTAATTCCTCTAAAAGCCAGGAGAGATCATTTTTCTTCAGAACAAAACACACTTTGTCTTTCATCTTTTTTTTTTTTTTGGCAAATAAAGAGTAAAACAGGCCATTTAAAACATCCATTTAAATGCAAATTCTGATATCCCGAGAGAAAAATGTTAATCATTTAAATAGACAGGATTATAGCCCACCCTCTTTACTTCCTTTCCTCTCCCAAGTTTTAGAAAATGGAGCCTCAGCCCACATGGGTGAAGCCAGTCAGGAGTCCTCAGGTCATTCAGAACACCCCGCCAGTAGAGAGGTGTGAGGCAGAGGGCTGCCTTTTTCTCCTTCCGAAGAAGGGACTAGAGAGGAGATAAAATAATATCAAGTACCCCCTATGAGCCAGGCATGGGACAAGATGATTATCCATCCATCCAACCATCTATCTATCTATCTATCTATCTATCTATCTATCTATCTATCTATCTATCTATCTATCT